>NC_057797.1:777631903-777931903 GCF_018294505.1 Triticum aestivum | reverse complement strand
TGTGAATTGCACCTTAAAGATATACCCATTATCAAACATGAGTCGATATGATTGTAGTTATAATATGATGACATCTTGGTTTCCAACTTTGATAGAGCAGAATAGAAACACATGAAAGATAAACAAACAAGATCTATCCTATAAACCATCGATACCTTGGGGTGTGAATTGCACCTTAAAGATATACACATTATCAAACATGAGCCGAATTATTGTAGTTGTAGTAAGATGAAATATTATTTTCCAACTTTGATAGAGCAGAATAGAAACACATGAAATATAACAAACAAGCCTACCCAAATAGAAATGCAATAGTGCATAATACTATACTAGCAAAAGAGCCCGTGCGTTGCAACGGGTACAAAATGAACTTAACAATTCATATGGTATTCGACTCCCATGGTGCAATATTGAACTATAGCTCGCAATCAGTCGGCTTCTGCCTCGACTTATCTTTCCTTTGGTGTAAAATTGTTGGGCATTCGGCAGCCATGCTACTATTAAGATGCAATACTCATCCTTTGAAAAAAAGATACTCCCTCTTATCCAAAATAAGAGTTGCAGTTTTAAAATGGGGTTAGTTCAAGACTGCAACACTTATCAGGGATCGGAGGTAGTACTATTTAGATATGTGTATGTAAAAACGACATATAAAGCTTCACCATATATGAACTGCAAAAATACAAAAATACATTATCGTGTTAGGATGATCTCCACCGTGTGGGCCCAACGGCCCACCGGGCCCTTAGATCTGTGCCCTGATCGGGGGCGCTCAACCCACTATGGTTGACAGGCCCCTGTCACCTGCACTATATAAAGAGGTGGGGGCCGGCGGCTCGCATCACGAGGTTCGTCGCACATTCGTACACCCCACCTAATCCCCTACCGATCTAGGGTTAGTGTAGTGCTGATGGGAAGCTCTGCCACCACTACTCTCTGCCATCACCGGCACCGGCACCATGGCCGGCACCAGGAGCTCCTCGAGCCACAAGGAAAGGTAATACCTATCGCCACTACCGGAATCCCCATGCCCACTGGATCAATAGACACTATCAATGGTATCAGCCCAGGTTGGCGTTGTGGATTTTTGGTAGCAACAAAAATCCCCCCCTCCCTAAAGAACCCTAGTAGGGCAGAGAAAAGCAAACAAAAGTTCACCGGAGAAGGCCTTGGGCCGCCGGCAAAGTGTGCCGCCACTCCGACCGCGCCTGTTCCTCTCGATCCCCACACGCATCGGCAAGCCGAGGTGCGGGGACGAAGAACCACCCCACACCGGGGCAAAGGGCACCACCACCAAGCCATTTGACGGCGGCGCGTTCACCCTCGAGGTGCTCGCGCACGCCGGCAAAGGGGCCGGCAGGGGCGCCGCCGCGGGCGCACGCCGCAACTCCATCGCATCTGGAAACTGCAGTCGCGCGCGAAGGGAAGCAAACGAGGCTCTGCTCGCGCTGCTCGCGTCTCTATCTCGCTGGGGCGGTGGTGGATGGAAGAAAGGAAATGAGAAAGGGAGGGGAAAGGGAAGGCAGCTCGCGCGGGCAGCGACTTCGTCGCAGTTGCCGGTGACCGGCGCGACGCGGTGACCCGCGGTCGGGTCGACAGAGAAGTGAGCGGCGCGCACGGGGGGAGAATGGCCTAGGGTTTTCCCCTCAGTAGCGTCGCCAACTGGTTTTGATCCAGCGAGATGCACGGGCCACCGTTGGATCGCCATGAACGGCAGAGATAGAAAACCTAAGGCACTACGGGCTTTTTGGGCCGAAACCGCTGGCCAGCTTAGCTGCTGGGCCGGCAGAGCCGGCGACCCAACCCGGCAGCCGCGGGGGACAGGCGAGTAGGCCGTGGGCCGGTTTTCTCACCGTGGGGGACAGGCGGCGCCGCCAGCTGGCCGTGGGCCAAGAGCAGCAGGCCGCAGAGCGACGCGAATGAGCAGGCTATGGGCCGCCGGCGTGAAAGAAACGGCCCACGCACAGAGTTTTCTCTGATAATTTTTACAGAGCACAGTTTTCATGTTTTTTGTTCAGTTTTTGGGCAAATTTTCACCCAGTTTTTGTATTCAAATTGATCCAACGAAAGTTTTTCTTAGAAAATAAGAGAGTGACAGAAAAGTTTCTGAAAAGTAAAAAGTTCATGAATTTTACATTCAAGTTTCCGCTGCAAAAATAAGAATAAAAGTGCTCTTTTAAAAGTGAGTAGAACTAATGTGAAAGATTAAATTGTTGCTTCTCTAATTCAATTTTGAAGCAACCAGTTAAAATTACTTAGAGAATAAAAGAGTACAGAATTGTATATTGTAAAGTTTCCGCTGCAAAGAAAAAGTATTATCCCCCAATTAAATTGGAACCAACGGGAAAATTTAATTGGATGAACAGGTTTTTGAGAGAAGCTTTTTTTCACTTGTGGGTGAAATCAGATTCAGATAGCTTCTGCTATGACAGTAGAAAGATATTTGATTAAAGTTTAATTATGGTATTGTTATTTTCTGACCAACGTTGATGATGACAATATTATAATTCAATGAGTCTTATAGTTAAAAGTTCAAATCTGTGATAATTTTTGTATCAAAGTGACCAATTTTCAGAGCATTTGATAAAGGTTGAGAAATGTATATTAAAAGTTTTCCGCTGCAATAAAGTTGATAATGATGATTATTTTCTTAGCAAAGCCGCTTAATAGAAATTTTATCATCACAATATTTACGAGTTATATGCATTATTTCCATTTCCGCCCAACGGTGATATGGAATTAATGTAGAAGGATGATGTTTTATTCTAATTCTGCCCAACAGTGATTTAGAATATAAAAGAAAGTTTTTCAAAGTTAATGTGCATATTTTTTTAACCAGACAACATGGGGTTATTTTTTATGCTCATTATTGTTGATTATTGGCTAAGTTTTCCCAGACTAAAAGTTTTCCCTGCTTTCATTCATGAAAGCGAATGGTTGGGTACTTGTGACCCGAAAGATGACCAAGAAAGGTCATAACGTGAGATAGTATGTTCTCTCTAAAGAATGGTTTCAAAAGAAAAGAGATAGATCATTGAGAGTCTTGGTTGACGAATGTCTTTCATGTACTCTCTATGATTTGAGATAAAACAAGCAACATGCGTGTTTAATTTGACCAACGTCGGATCAAGCATGTGTGTCAAAGAGCATTCGGATTTATTTATAAATTTGATGATTGAATATGCAGTCAAAAGAGCCAATTCTGGCATTTATGTTCCTTACAGGGAATTACCCGCATGGCGGGAAAAGATGATTATGATAAAACCCGCATGGCAGGAAAAGTTTGGGAAAATCCCTGCGTAACCCGTATGGCGGCAGAAATTTTCTCAGAATTATCCTGTATGACAGGAGAAAGACATGATGACTCATGTGCTTTTAATGTGTCCCACTCTGGGAGAAAAGTATGGAGTATCTATTATGCTTTCCTAGTATCAACCATACATCTTATGTGTAACGGTCATTAAGCACTCAATAAATCCGAAGAGAATAAAAGTTACAGACGAAACTAAAGATAAGAATGATATGCAAGTGTGACTTGCAAAAGTACTAATGATAAAGAACTCTGTTGAGTTTTTGAAATGGAATGAGGAAAAAGTACTCCCATAGCAGTTAACAGATAACTTCATTACGTATGAAGTAATCAGATAAATGAAGTAGATAATCAAAGTTTCCTCAATTCACAAGAGTTATGAATGGTTTTTCGAAATTGTGACAGAAAAGTTCTTGCCACATTTCGAGGGGGAGAAAGAAATAGTTGTATTTCTGGATCTTTTACAGTTCCGAAAGCAGAGTAAGGAATACTAAGACAGTGCTTAAAGTGCCATAAAGAAGAAAGTTTTAATAGAATAAACCCAAATTATAAAGTTTAAAGATACACCATTTTTGAGTGAAGATGGAGTAATCTGGGGGAGCATGTTGTATGACCTATACAACACATGTTGTTAGCTCTATAAAGGATGAATGAGTAAACATGGATATTGTGATACAGGTCCCTGTAAAACCTATTGCCTCTTGGAAATGAAAGACTATATAATTAGTTTGCCTCTTGCATTGATAGAGCAACAACATCCCCATATGAATGAAGTGCCAGTACCTGAGACACTGATGGTCTCAAGGAATGAGAAAATCAGATACTTCTGATTACTATAAAGTTTATGTTAGTGAAATTCAAATGGAGGTTGATCCCACCTCATTTAAAGTGCTCATTCGAGCTTTGAGAAGTGTCTGCTTATCTAAATGATAAGAGACTATGCGAGATGAAATGAAATTGGTGAATCCCGACGATGTTTGGGACTGATGAGTAATTTCCAATGGAGCCAAAACAGTAGGGTGTAAAGAGTCTACAAGGACAATGTGACTCCAAAGGAAATATGTAAAGGTGTAAAACACGACTTAAATCGAAAGGGTTTTGCGTGTTTTGCACTGAATAGATTACAATGAGTGTTGGTAGCACATCATGATCTAAGTTACATCAGATGAAAGTAAAGAACACAGGGGATACTGCCTGAAGGAGTCTTTTATGGACTAAAGCAATCAAATGTTGTTTTGGGTTAAAGAAAATGAGAAGACAATTGTATTCATGCAAAGTTATAGAATAGGAAATTCATTTCCTAATCATGTGCATGTGCATGACGTCCTACTCGCTAGTGGTGATGTCAATCTACTGCAGCAGGAGAAAAGAAGTTCTTGTTCTCAAAGTTCAAAAGAATATTCTCAGTAGAGTGACTCTTGTTATAATTATCGAGATTCACCAAGAAGAGAATAAAAGGGGGTATTAGGAGTGTCGCATGAGCATACTTTAAAAAGTTTCTAAAGTATGCATGTGAGAAAACCTACGCCTGTTTTTATAGTAAATGGTAATGATTTGGGGAACTTTAGTGTTCCAAGAGTCAATGTGAAATAGACCAAATGAATATGGTACCATATGCTTCAGTTGTTGGAAGCTCAATACATTACCCTGACACAGTTTTTCACATATCCTGGTTGTTTTGGCAATGTCCAGTCCATATATAGATCACTGGAATGGAGTCAAAGGTATCGGCCTCATGCTGAAAGAAACAAGTTCTCTTAAAAGGTTGTGAGTACAAAGATAAAAACTTGTGAAACATACAGCGAAATCCACAATTGTCTCTGACCTTCACATTAGGAGTTTTTGTGTGGAAGAACTCTATAGAATGAATCATTTATCATCAATGTGATGCAAAGATAAAGTATAGCATGATACGAGGTTGAGGGACAGGCAAAATGGTTAAGGGGACCTGTACCCGGAGTTGATAATGGTTACAACAGCAATAACCATTTTTTAGTTTTTCTCTCCTATGACAACGAGTCAAGTGTTGATGCCAAACACACTGACACAAAGTTATGCGTTGTAAAGGAGAAAGTCCGGAATTATGTAGAAATGCTTGAAGCATAAAAGTAATAGACAAGTATTTGCAGATTTGCTTATTAAAGGCTTACCGCCCAGTGTGTTCGGAGAACACACAGTCGACATGAGTTTTATGGTATAGTCTAAATTTTCGGACAATAAAAGGGCCCAAGGTTAAAGAATTTGTTTCAAAACAGAGAGGTGCATTGTGGCTGTCTGATTCTACCGGCGATTGAGCTGTGACGATGATGTTGGGGAACGTTGCAGAAAACAAAAAAAAATCCTACGTTTCACCAAGATCAATCTATGGAGTCAACTAGCAACGAGAGGAGAGTGCATCTACATACCCTTGTAGATCGCGAGCGGAAGCGTTCAAGAGAACGGGGATGATGGAGTCGTACTCGCCGTGATCCAAATCACCGATGACCAAGTGCCGAACGGACGGCACCTCCGCGTTCAACACACGTACGGAGCGGATGACGTCTCCTCCTTCTTGATCCAGCAAGGGGGAAGGAGAGGTTGATGAAGATCCAGCAGCACGACGGCGTGGTGGTGGATGCAGTAGTGATCGCAGGAGGGCTTCGCCGAGCTTCTGCGAAAGGGAGAGGTGTAGCAGGGGAGAGGGAGGCGCCAAGACTTGAGGTGCGGCTGCCCTCCCTCCCCCTTCCTTTATATAGGCCCCCTGGGGGGCGCCGGCCCTGGAGATGGGATCTCCCAAGGGGGTGGCGGCCAAGGGGGTGGAGTGCCCCCCAAGGCAAGTGGAGGCGCCCCCACCCTAGGGTTTCCAACCCTAGGCGCAGGGGGGCCCAAGAGGGGGGCGCACCAGCCCACTATGGGCTGGTTCCCCTCCCCACTTCAGCCCATGGGGCCCTCCAGGATGGGTGGCCCCACCCGGTGGACCCCCGGGACCCATCCGGTGGTCCCGGTACAACACCGGTGACCCCGAATCTTTCTCGATGGCCAAAACTATACTTCCTATATATAATTCTTCACCTCCGGACCATTTCGGAACTCCTCGTGAAGTCCAGGATCTCATCCGGGACTCCAAACAACTTTCGGATTACTGCATACTCATATCTCTACAACCCTAGCGTCACCGAACCTTAAGTGTGTAGACCCTACGGGTTCGGGAGACAAGCAGACATGACCGAGACGACTCTCCGGCCAATAACCAACAGCGGGATCTGGATACCCATGCTGGCTCCCACATGCTCCTCGATGATCTCATCGGATGAACCACGATGTCGAGGACTTAATCAATCCCGTATTCAATTCCCTTTGTTAATCGGTACGTTACTTGCCCGAGACTCGATCGTCGGTATCCCAATACCTTGTTTAGTCTCGTTACCGGCAAGTCACTTTACTCGTACCGTAATGCATGATCCCATGATTAACCACTTGATCACATTGAGCTCATTATGATGATCATTACCGAGTGGGCCCAGAGATACCTCTCCGTCATACGGAGTGACAAATCCCAGTCTCGATTCGTGCCAACCCAACAGACACTTTCGGAGACACCTGTAATGTACCTTTATAGTCACCCAGTTATGTTGTGACGTTTGGCACACCCAAGGCACTCCTACGGTATCCGGGAGTTGCACAATCTCATGGTCTAAGGAAATGATACTTGACATTCAGAAAAGCTACAGCAAACGAACTACACGATCTTTGTGCTATGCTTAGGTTTGGGTCTTGTCCATCACATCATTCTCCTAAGATGTGATCCCGTTATCAATGACATCCCCATGTCCATAGCCAGGAAACCATGACTATCTGTTGATCAACAAGCTAGTCAACTAGAGGCTCACTAGGGACACATTGTGGTCTATGTATTCACACATGTATTACAATTTCCGGATAATACAATTATAGCATGAGTCATAGACA
This sequence comes from Triticum aestivum, assembly GCF_018294505.1. Classification (NCBI taxonomy): domain Eukaryota; kingdom Viridiplantae; phylum Streptophyta; class Magnoliopsida; order Poales; family Poaceae; genus Triticum; species Triticum aestivum. Next base: position 777,924,645 of record NC_057797.1, on the reverse strand, counting down.
ATTATCATGAACAAGGAAATATAATAATCATTTTATTATTGCCTCTAGGGCATATTTCCAACAGTCTCCCACTTGCACTAGAGTCAATCATCTAGTTACATTGTGATGAATCGAACACCCATGGAATTCTGGTGTTGATCATGTTTTGCTCTAGGGAGAGGTTTAGTCAATGGATCTGCTACATTCAGGTCCGTATGTACTTTACAAATTTCTATGTCTCCATTTTGAACACTTCTGCGAATGGAGTTGAAGCGACGCTTGATATGCCTGGTCTTCCTATGAAACCTGGGCTCCTTGGCAAGGGCAATAGTTCCAGTGTTGTCACAGAAGAGAGTCATCGGGCCCGACGCATTGGGTATGACTCCTAGGTCGGTAATGAACTCCTTCACCCAGACTGCTTCGTGTGCTGCCTCCGAGGCTGCCATGTACTCTGCTTCATATGTAGATCCCGCCACAACGCTTTGCTTGCAACTCACCAGCTTACTGCCCCACCATTCAAAATATACACGTATCCGGTTTGTGACTTAGAGTCATCCAGATCTATGTCGAAGCTAGCATCGACATAACCCTTTACGACGAGCTCTTCGTCACCTCCATAAACGAGAAACATTTCCTTGGTCCTTTTCAGGTACTTCAGGATATTCTTGACCGTTGTCCAGTGTTCCATGCCGGGATTACTTTGGTACCTTCCTACCAAACTTACGGCAAGGTTTACATCAGGTCTGGTACACAACATAGCATACATGATAGACCCTATGGCTGAGGCATAGGGGACGACACTCATCTTTTCTCTATCTTCTGTCGCGGTCGGGCTTTGAGCCGTGCTCAATCTCGTACCTTGCAACACAGGCAAGAACCCCTTCTTTGACTGATCCATTTTGAACTTCTTCAATATCTTGTCAAGGTACGTACTCTGTGAAAGACCAATGAGGCGTCTCGATCTATCTCTATAGATCTTGATGCCTAATATATAAGCAGCTTCTCCAAGGTCCTTCATTGAAAAACACTTGTTCAAATAGGCCTTTATGCTTTCCAAGAATTCTATATCATTTCCCATCAACAGTATGTCATCCACATATAATATGAGAAATGCTACAGAGCTCCCACTCACTTTCTTGTAAATGTAGGCTTCTCCATAAGTCTGCATAAACCCAAACGCTTTGATCATCTCATCAAAGCGAATGTTCCAATTCCGAGATGCTTGCACCAGCCCATAAATCGAGCGTTGGAGCTTGCACACCTTGTCAGCATTCTTAGGATCGACAAAACCTTCCGGCTGCATCATATACAATTCTTCCTTAAGGAAACCATTAAGGAATGCCGTTTTGACGTCCATTTGCCATATCTCATAATCATAGAATGCGGCAATTGCTAACATGATTCGGACGGACTTCAGCTTCGCTACGGGTGAGAAAGTCTCATCGTAGTCAACCCCTTGAACTTGTCGATAACCCTTAGCGACAAGCCGAGCTTTATAGATGGTTACATTACCATCCGCGTCTGTCTTCTTCTTAAAGATCCATTTATTTTCTATGGCTCGCCGATCAACGGGCAAGTCAGTCAAAGTCCATACTTCATTTTCATACATGGATCCTATCTCGGATTTCATGGCTTCCAGCCATTTGTCGGAATCTGGGCCCGCCATCGCTTCTTCATAGTTCGAAGGTTCACCGTTATCTAACAACATGATTTTCAAGACAGGGTTGCCGTACCACTCTGGTGCGGAACGTGTCCTTGCGGACCTACGAAGTTCAGTAGCAACTTGATCTAAAGTTTCATGATCATCATCATCAACATCCTCTCTAGTCGGTGCAGGCACCTCAGGAACATTTTCTTGAGCTGCTCCACTTACCGGTTCAAGAGGTAATGCTTCATCAAGTTCTACCTTCCTCCCACTTATTTCTTTCGAGAGAAATTCTTTCTCTAGAAAGGACCCACTCTTGGCAACAAAGATCTTGCCTTCAGATCTGAGGTAGAAGGTATACCCAACAGTTTCTTTAGGGTATCCTATGAAGACGCATTTTTCCGACTTGGGTTCGAGCTTTTCAGGTTGAAGTTTCTTGACATAAGCATCGCATCCCCAAACTTTTAGAAACAACATCTTAGGTTTCTTCCCAAAGCATAATTCATACGGTGTCGTCTCAACGGATTTCGACGGAGCCCTATTTAAAGTGAATGCGGCAGTCTCTAAAGCATAACCCCAAAATGATAGCGGTAAATCCGTAAGAGACACCATAGATCGCACCATATCCAATAGAGTGCGATTACGATGTTCGGACACACCATTACGCTGAGGTGTTCCGGGCGGCGTGAGTTGTGAAACTATTCCACATTTTCTTAAGTGTGTGCCAAATTCGTGACTCAAGTATTCTCCCCCATGATCTGATCGCAAGAACTTGATTTTCCTGTCACGTTGATTCTCAACCTCACTCTGAAATTCCTTGAACTTTTCAAAGGTCTCAGACTTGTGTTTCATTAAGTAGACATACCCATATCTACTCAAGTCATCAGTGACGGTGAGAACATAACGATAGCCACCGCGAGCCTCAACACTCATTGGACCGCACACATCAGTATGTATGATTTCCAATAAGTTGGTTGCTCGCTCCATTGTTCCTGAGAACGGAGTCTTGGTCATCTTACCCATGAGGCATGGTTCGCACGTGTCAAATGATTCATAATCAAGAGACTCTAAAAGTCCATCTGCATGGAGCTTCTTCATGCGTTTGACACCTATGTGACCAAGGCGGCAGTGCCACAAGTATGTGGGACTATCATTATCAACCTTACATCTTTTGGTATTCACACTATGAATATGTGTAGCATTACGCTCGAGATTCATTAAGAATAAACCATTCACCATCGGAGCATGACCATAAAACATATCTCTCATATAAATAGAACAACCATTATTCTCGGATTTAAATGAGTAGCCATCTCGTATTAAACGAGATCCTGATACAATGTTCATGCTCAAAGCTGGCACTAAATAACAATTATTGAGGTTTAAAACTAATCCCGTAGGTAAATGTAGAGGTAGCGTGCCGACGGCGATCACATCGACCTTGGAACCATTCCCGGCGCGCGTCGTCACCTCGTCCTTCGCCAGTCTCCGCTTATTCTGCAGCTCCTGCTTTGAGTTACAAATGTGAGCAACCGCACCGGTATCAAATACCCAGGAGCTACTACGAGTACTGGTAAGGTACACATCAATTACATGTATATCACATATACCTTTAGTGTTGCCGGCCTTCTTATCCGCTAAGTATTTGGGGCAGTTCCGCTTCCAGTGACCACTTCCCTTGCAATAAAAACACTCAGTCTCAGGCTTGGGTCCATTCTTTGACTTCTTCTCGGCAGCTTGCTTACCGGGCGCGGCAACTCCCTTGCCGTCCTTCTTGAAGTTCTTCTTACCCTTGCCTTTCTTGAACTTAGTGGTTTTATTCACCATCAACACTTGATGTTCCTTTTTGACTTCTACCTCTGCTGATTTCAGCATTGCAAATACTTCAGGAATGGTCTTTTCCATCCCCTGCATATCGAAGTTCATCACAAAGCTCTTGTAGCTCGGTGGAAGCGACTGAAGGATTCTGTCAATGACCGCGACATCCGGGAGATTAACTCCCAGCTGAGTCAAGCGGTTATGCAACCTAGACATTTTGAGTATGTGCTCGCTGACAGAACTATTTTCCTCCATCTTATAGCTGAAGAACTTATCGGAGACTTCATATCTCTCGACCCGGGCATGAGCTTGGAAAACCATTTTCAGCTCTTCGAACATCTTATATGCTCCGTGTCGCTCAAAACGCTTTTGGAGCCCCGGTTCTAAGCTGTAAAGCATGTCGCACTGAACGAGGGAGTAATCATCAGCACGTGTCTGCCAAGCATTCATAACTTCTTGGTTCTGTGGGACGGGTGCGTCACCTAGCGGTGCTTCTAGGACATAATCTTTCTTGGCAGCTATGAGGATGATCCTCAGGTTCCGGACCCAGTCTGTATAGTTGCTGCCATCGTCTTTCAGCTTGGTTTTCTCTAGGAACGCGTTGAAGTTGAGGACAACGTTGGCCATTTGATCTACAAGACATATTGTAAAGATTTTAGACTAAGTTCATGATAATTAAGTTCATCTAATCAAATTATTCAATGAACTCCCACTTAGATAGACATCCCTCCAGTCATCTAAGTATAACATGATCCGAGTTGACTAGGCCGTGTCCGATCATCACGTGAGACGGACTAGTCAACATCGGTGAACATCTTCATGTTGATCGTATCTTCTATACAACTCATGCTCGACCTTTCGGTCTGCTGTGTTCCGAGGCCATGTCTGTACATGCTAGGCTCGTCAAGTCAACCTAAGTGTATTGCGTGTGTAAATCTGTCTTACACCCGTTGTATGTGAACATTGGAATCTATCACACCCGATCATCACGTGGTGCTTCGAAACAACGAACTGTCGCAACGGCGCATAGTTAGGGCGAACACTTTCTTGAAATTATTATGAGGGATCATCTTATTTACTACCGTCGTTCTAAGTAAACAAGATGCAAAAACATGATAAACATCACATTCAATCAAATAATAGTGACATGATATGGCCAATATCATATAGCTCCTTTGATCTCCATCTTGGGGCTCCATGATCATCTTGTCACCGGCATGACACCATGATCTCCATTATCATGATCTCCATCATCGTGTCTTCTTGAAGTTGTCTCGTCATCTATTACTTCTACTACTATGGCTAACGCTTTAGCAATAAAGAAAAGTAATTACATGACGTTTATGTTGACACGCAGGTCATAAATAAATAAAGACAACTCCTATGGCTCCTGCCGGTTGTCATACTCATCGACATGCAAGTCGTGATTCCTATTACAAGAACATGATCAATCTCATACATCACATATATCATTCATCATTCATCACAACCTTTGGCCATATCACATCACAAAACACTTGCTGCAAAAACAAGTTAGACGTCCTCTAATTGTTATTGCAAGTTTTTACGTGGCTGCTATAGGTTTCTAGCAAGAATGTTTCTTACCTACGCCAAAACCACAACGTGAATTGCCAATTTCTATTTACCCTTCATAAGGACCCTGTTCATCGAATCCGATCCGACTAAAGTGGGAGAGACAGACACCCGCCAGCCACCTTATGCAACTAGTGCATGTCAGTCGGTGGAACTAGTCTCACGTAAGCGTACGTGTAAGGTTGGTCCGGGCCGCTTCATCCCACGATGCCGCCGAATCAAGATAAGACTAGTAACGGCAAGATAATTGACAATATCGACGCCCACAACTACTTTGTCTTCTACTCGTGCATAGTAACTACGCATAGACCTAGCTCATGATGCCACTGTTGGGGAACGTTGCAGAAAACAAAAAAAATTCCTACGTTTCACCAAGATCAATCTATGGAGTCAACTAGCAACGAGAGGAGAGTGCATCTACATACCCTTGTAGATCGCGAGCGGAAGCGTTCAAGAGAACGGGGATGATGGAGTCGTACTCGTCGTGATCCAAATCACTAATGACCAAGTGCCGAACGGACGGCACCTCCGCGTTCAACACATGTATGGAGCGGATGATGTCTCCTCCTTCTTGATCCAGCAAGGGGGAATGAGAGGTTGATGAAGATCCAGCAGCACGACGGCGTGGTGGTGGATGCAGTAGTGATCGCAGCAGGGCTTCGTCGAGCTTCTACGAGAGGGAGAGGTGTAGCAGGGGAGAGGGAGGCGCCAAGACTTGAGGTGCGGCTGCCCTCCCTCCCCCTTCCTTTATATAGGCCCCTTGGGGGGGCGCCGGCCCTGGAGATGGGATCTCCCAAGGGGGGGGCGGCTAAGGGGGGTGGAGTGCCCCCCAAGGCAAGTGGAGGCGCCCCCCATCCTAGGGTTTCCAACCCTAGGTGCAGGGGGGCCCAAGGGGGGGCGCACCAGCCGACTATGGGCTGGTTCCCCTCCCTACTTCAGCCCATGGGGCCCTCCGGGATGGGTGGCCCCACCCCGTGGACCCCCGGGACCCATCCGGTGGTCCCGGTACAACACCGGTGACCCCGAATCTTTCCCGATGGCCGAAACTACACTTCCTATATATAATTCTTCACCTCCGGACCATTCCGGAACTCCTCGTGACGTCCAGGATCTCATTCGGGACTCTGAACAACTTTCAGATTACTGCATACTCATATCTCTACAACCCTAGTGTCACCGAACCTTAAGTGTGTAGACCCTACGGGTTCGGGAGACAAGAAGACATGACTGAGACGACTCTCCGGCCAATAACCAACAGCGGGATCTGGATACCCATGCTGGCTCCCACATGCTCCTCGATGATCTCATCGGATGAACCACGATGTCGAGGACTTAATCAATCCCGTATTCAATTCCCTTTGTCAATCAGTATGTTACTTGCCCGAGACTCGATCGTCGGTATCCCAATACCTTGTTCAGTCTCGTTACCGGCAAGTCACTTTACTCGTACCGTAATGCATGATCCCGTGATTAACCACTTGATCGCATTGACCTCATTATGATGATGCATTACCGAGTGGACCCAGAGATACCTCTCCGTCATACGGAGTGACAAATCCCAGTCTCGATTCGTGCCAACCCAACGGACACTTTCAGAGACACCTGTAATGTACCTTTATAGTCACCCAGTTATGTTGTGACGTTTGGCACACCCAAGGCACTCTTACGGTATCCGGGAGTTGCACAATCTCATGGTCTAAGGAAATGATACTTGACAGTCAGAAAAGCTACAGCAAATGAACTACACGATCTTTGTGCTATGCTTAGGTTTGGGTCTTGTCCATCACATCATTCTCCTAATGATGTGATCCCGTTATCAATGACATCCCCATGTCCATAGCCAGGAAACCATGACTATCTGTTGATCAACGAGCTAGTCAACTCGAGGCTCACTAGGGACACATTATGGTCTATGTATTCACACATGTATTATGATTTCTGGATAATACAATTATAGCATGAATAATAGACAATTATCATGAACAAGGAAATATAATAATCATTTTATTATTTCCTCTAGGGCATATTTCCAACAGATGAAACATGTTCTATGTATTGATCTGTTATGAAACGAGTAAAGTAAAAGTATAAGGTCAAAAGTAAAAGTTGAGATCAAGAGGGAGAATGTTAGGATGATCTCCACCGTGTGGGCCCAACGGCCCACCGGGCCCTTAGATCTGCGCCCTGATCGGGGGCGCTCAACTCACTATGGTTGATGGGCCCCTGTCACCTGCACTATATAAAGAGGTGGGGGTCGGCGGCTCGCATCATGAGGTTCGTCGGACAGCCGTAGACCCCACCTAATCCCCTACCGATCTAGGGTTAGTGCAGTGCTGATGGGAAGCTCCGCCACCACTACTCTATGCCATCACCGGCACCGGCACCATGGCCGGCACCAGGATCTCCTCGAGCCACAAGGAAAGGTAATACCTATCGCCACTACCAGAATCCCCATGCCCACTGAATCAATAGACACTATCATATCGATCAAGCTGATTAGTCATGGTAAATACATGCCACTCCTTGCAGATAACTTTGAGAAATTATCCAAATTTTACTGTTGGATTTGGATCGGAATAAACCACCTTGGGTTTGAAAATTAAACAAACTTCCTTCAAAGTGTGAAATTATCAAAGCATACTCATAGATGCTCAGTGGAAGCAAACCTTTTTGCAATAATGATTTATACTATCGCATAGTATCTATGTCTGTCTCTCTAAATAGTTGAAAAACATATCACTAGTGCAGAACCGGGCAATAGCACCGGTTTGTAAGGCCCTTTAGTGTCGGTTCCATAACCGGCACTAAAGTGTGGTCACTAAAGGGCCCCCCCCCCCTTTAGTACCGGTTCAGCACGAACCGGTGCTAAAGGGCAACCACGTGGCACGAGCAGCTCCGGGGGCCGGGAGCCCTTTAGTACAGGTTGGTAACACCAACCGGTACTAAAATGTTTGGGGAGTTTTTGGTTTTATGATTTCTTTTTCATTTAATTTTGTGTTTTCCATTTTAATTCTTTTTCGTTTGCTGGTACTTTATGATACTACACATTGTACATGTTATGCATATATATATATATAGGACAAATGTTTCGTACAAGCAGTGGTAGTTACCACCACTTGCGTTTTGTATATTGTATGTAGTATCTGTCGGAACCGAGAGTATGTACGTGTAGTATGTAGTATATAACGATGATTAGGTAGTATATATACTAATTTTTAGGTAGTATGTACCATTTTTTGAGTATGCTCATTTTTACGTACAAATATGTACGTATTTTACAAATATAATAAAAACTATGGGCTCCTATGCAATTTTTTCATGTAACTTGCTTTGAAATGCCTTAGATATAGTATATGAACATATTTAAAATAATAAAATAGTATATATAGTGCCACATGGTAGTATACGAGACATGTGGGGTAACTACCACCGGATGGTAGGATGGATTTTCCCTATATATATATATATATATATATATATATATATATAGAATTTCTAGTAGAACCAATCATATATATATCATCAATGTCTCACAAACCACCATATTAATTCACACATACACACATGTATAGCTATATACAATTTCTCCTACATATGCATGTTGCCTTCGGAGCCAGTGGCATTAGCCTAATTGGTGCCTTCGGAGCACGATGACAATTGGAAGTGGTTCATGACCTGGTCGATGGGGGCGGTAGCGGGTAATAGTATTCTCCCTTCGGATTTATGACCTGGTCGAGCAAAAATCCCGCTATTTCCTCTTGAAGTGCTTCTACGCGCTCCGTTTCTAGGAGCTTGTCCCGCACCTCTTTGAACTGTTAAGAAGGAGATCAATATGCATGTGTATTAGTTGTGTGACTAGATATCGATAATGGTGTAAAAATTATGAATAGTGTTCTGACAAGCGTACCCATTCCTGTCTTTGAGATCTGCTCCTTTCGGACGCCATCATGCGAATGTTCTCGCAAACGCAGAATGCACACAGATTAGTCCCCTGCGCTTGCTTCAGGGCCTTTATTATGAAAATGGAATTTAATTTGATCAGATAATAATTAATCAAGCATGATAATTAAAGAGATGGCAGCTAGCTAGCTAGCTAGTACTACTTAATTACTTACCTTGGGTCGAAACCATTTCAGTTGTCGTTTCCATTCGCCTTCCGTGACGCTGATGAACCTTGCCCAAGCCCTGCCCGCCGACAAAGAAAATGAATAAAGGGGTTATTAAATAGTTCATATCATGAAATGATGAACTAAATAGGCCGAGATATATAGTTAATAATTATTGAAATTACCTGTTGACTATCCCAAACAAGATGTTATAGTCACTATTTGCTTTGAGTAGTGAGTCCAGTATTTGAACTGTTCCGGCGTCAACTTTAATGATACACAAGATCCAGTGAAATCTGCATGCACACACGTTTGCATGTCTTAATTAAGCAGGCATATGTAAGCAAAAACATGTAGCTAGCTAGTAGGCAAAAACAGAGAATTTGTAGTACAAGAAAGTGTGACTCACTGGAAGTTGTAAGGAAGTAGTATATCTTCATTGTATTTGAGGCGCTTCAAGAACTCTAGCATGCTGTCCTCTACCTGCTTTTCATGATGCTTGTTTATTGTCCATGTGTATTCATTAACGGTGTTTGGGTCAATGAACCCAATGCCATAGCGTCCACCTTTTCTCATTTCATACATCTTCATCCTGCATAATACCACACAAAAGAATATAGTGAGGATAATTACAGGTAATGATTGATCAAAAGGATCACTACAGCTAGCTTGAGACTTAAATTACAGAAAGAAATCACTTACAGACAATAGCAACTGACGATAGATTTGTCGAGTGCGTCTTGATTGTACAACTGAAACAGTTCAGAATACTCAACGGTCACAGGTTTCTCATGGTAGTAATGATCCTTATTGACTTGCACCATGAGGGACTCTCGATCGGATCTCTTGGTAATGTCCATGTACCATTGATGCAATTCATACATTCTCGTTGGGAGCTTCTTGACCTCTTCTGGCTTGACCAAAGGTTGGCCCCAGGCATATTTCCATTTTATTTCCTCCTCTGTAAGCCCAGGCATGTCCTCGATCTCGAGGAGTTGTCCAACAGTGATTTTGAGAGTTTCAGCCTGCATTATATGCTCCTGGGTTATTACCACATCGCCCACCTCGGGAACGTAAACTGTTTGGCCACAATAATATTGGGCACGCGTACTGTCACGTGTTGTTGGCGGCACAACAAGCGGGGGGATCGATTGCGCCGCCTGTTCTCCCAGCTGGGCAACGGTTTTCCCGCATTTTTTTACAGCTGCTTGTTGTTTGCTCGAGCTCGAGCTCGCCTCCTTCTGTAGACGTTGTCGATGTAACTTCCTGCTGTGGCGCTCATAGTCTGTGTCAACAGGCTTAGGAGCTGGTGGTTGAGCCATACGAATGAAGTGGTCAACTACTTCCACAGGCACTTTCTCCCTTGGCGGCGGTGGCGGTTTCGGTCCAAAATGGGCGTCGACTTCTGCCCGCACTATGGCATTGGTTTGCTCCTCGGTCCTGTCGTAAGCCCTCTCAGGAAGAGGAGTAGTGAGGTTTGGACCATATTTATATCGCTTGCCTCCGCCTGTACTTCCTGTACTATGACCTCGACTCGTACCGCTACGCACCATAGCTGCGGGGTGTCTCTTCTGCGATTGCTGAGGCGGCGGAGACGGCTGACGGGGCTGAGTTGGACGAGGAGGAGTGGCCTGAAGCTGTGCCGGACTTGCAGTGGCCTGAGGTTGTGCCGGACTTGGAGGAGGAGTGGACGTCTGACGCTGTGTCGGACTTGGAGGAGGAGTGGCCTGACACTTTGCCGGACTTGGAGGAGGAGGAGTGGCCTCACGCATTGGTGGACTTGGAGGAGCGGGAGTCTGCTGACTCGGTGGCGGACTTCGACGAGGAGTCGGGTGACGCGGTGTCGGTGGCCTTCGAAAGATGATGCAATCCTTTCTCCATAGGATGATACGATGTTTGGCATCTCCGAGTGTGTGCTCCTCGTCACCTCCAGGAATGTCAAGCTCTAGCCCCGAATATTGGTCCACCACCTCATCAACCACGACACGAGCATAGCCTGCTGGAATCGGGTTGCAATGGAAGGTTGCATCGGGGGAATTTGTATAAGCAACGCCGTCCGCCACCTTCAAGGATATGTTCTTAATTTTGAAGTGTAGCTCGCAGTTAGTGTTCTCCGCGATATCATCCACGGGGTATCTATCCAGCATTGCGTCAAATGGGGCGGAACCCACGCTGCTTCTCGGCATGGATGGGGCGGTGGTATCCAATGCTGGATCATCCGCTAGCTGCTGCAGCTGCTGAGACCCCCTTTGCTGGCTAAGTGAGTCGATCTGCTCCTGCTGCCGCTGGAATTTGATTGCCAAGTCCGCGTGCGCTGATTCTAGGCCTTGAAGGCGTTCATAGTCGAGCTTCCTCTGCTCCTCCTCCATCTTCCTCTTCTTCTCCTCCGCAATCTTCTTTCTCGCACGGGTTCTGTAGTCGGCGTTCCAGTCCGAAAACCCCTCATACCACGGAATAGCGCCCATGCCTCGTGTTCTTCCCGGGTGTTCAGGATTTCCCAGGGCACGCGTAAGCTCGTCGTTCTCTCTGTTGGGCTCGAACAACCCGGATCGAGCCTCTTCTATTGCAACAAGTAGCTTATCTTCGGCTCCGTCCAGACATGCCTTCTTGGAAACTTTGCCTGTCTTCGGGTCCAACTCCCCCCCATGCGCATAGAACCAAGTCCTGCACCTGGGGGGCCAGCTCAATGTTTCTGGAGTGACACTTGCATCCAGCATCTCTTTCTCAGACTTATCCCACTTAGGCATTCCCACCGCATAGCCACCTGGCCCCAGCTTATGGAACTTATCCTTTTTTGCGGCATTGGCCTTGTTTATTCTTGACCGTTCCTTAGATAATTCTGAATCCTTGAATTTCACGAAATCGTCCCAATGAGCACTTTGATTCTCTAGTGTTCCCTCGAATACTGGAGTCTTCCTTCCTCCCTTGACGTACTTGTCCCATTCACGATTCTTGTGGTTCTTGAATGCAACCGCCATCTTCCTAAGAGCAGCGTCCTTGACTTTCTGCACATCTGCTTCTGTGAAATGATCTGGTAGGGTGAAATGTTCCATGAGAGTATCCCAAAGCAGACTTTTTTGTCTGTCGTCGACAAAAGTAAGATCTGGACGTGGCTTTGCTGGCTTTCTCCATTCTTGAAGGGAGATCGGGAGTTGGTCCTTCACAAGAACTGCGCACTGACGAACGAACTTGTCCGCAATCTTCTTAGGCGCTAATGGTTCGCCATTAGGTTTGATTGCCTCGATATTATACTTTACGCCCTCCTTCAACTTTTTGTTCGGGCCTCGTTTCGTCCTGTTGCCTGAAGATTTGCTCGATCCGGATGGCTGAAAGAAGAAAGATCGATTCGTTAATATATCTTCAACTCATTTAAAACATGTGATGATCACCAGATGCCTGCTTATATAAATATATATACCTCTCCGGTGTTGTCATAATCGTAGTTCATGACTTCATCAATTCGGTCGTCGCGATCGAATATCATATCACCCTCTCCGGTGTTGTTTAGAAATTCGGAGCCGTCATAATCTTCTTCATTCTGATCATCATCTGGCCCGCGTATTATATCGAACATGGTCTGTTCTCCCTCTCTGTTGGTATTGTCCGCCATAGCTTTTATTTAACTATGCCAAAAGAAATATAAAACAATTTAGTATTCAAATTACATCGTCTCGAATAATAGATATAATCTCGAATACATCGTCTCGAATAATAGATATAATCTCGAATACATCGTCTCGAATAATAGATATAATCTCGAATACATCGTCTCGAATAATAGATATAATCTCGAATACATCGTCTCGAATAATATATAATCTCGAATACATCGTCTTGAATATTATATATCGAGTACATCACTGGCTAGGTAGCTAATAAAGATCGAATACTACAGAAGAATCTAGGACACTCGCGGTTCCTGCGGCGCGGGCGGTGGACACCCAAAGAGAAGGAACCCTCACAGGATCATAGCTGAAGTGAGATCCCTGAAGAAACTGCCAGGTATTGGAGAACCTGCCGCCCTCTAACGCAACCATGTAGCGATGGACGTGCTCGTCCTCCTCCCTGACACGGCGACGTACCACCTCCGGCGGGGCCGGCTCCCTCCGCACCGAAACTGGCCCACGCGAACGCCACCAAATGAGATCAGGGTCGACGACGGGACCCGGGGCCGGGTTCCTCATCAAGCGGCGCGCCCCTCCAGGCAGCACCTCCCAGTGCCAGCCCGGCGGAGCCCAGTCCCGGACATGGGTCAGTCGGACGTCGTCGCGGACGGGTCGACGGCGAGGATGCGGGCCGGGCATCGTCGAGAACAAATACTAGCTATATGCCCGCAAAAAGTAACATTTTTTTAATGATTGGATTTTGATAACTAAAATTTCTAACATTTCTATATAACTAACATTTCTATAACATTTCTAATATTTCTAGAACTAAAAAAAGAAAAATTTCTAACTTTTTTATAACTATTTCTATAACTAAAAAACAGAAAAATTTCTAACAATTCTAACTTTTTATAACTATTTCTATAACTAAAAACAGAAAAATTTCTAACAATTCTAACATTTCTAACTTAACATTTCTAAATTAAAAACAGAAAAATTTCTAATCAATTTCTAAAAAACAGAAAAATTTCTAACAATTCTAACTTTTTTATAACTATTTCTATAACTAAAAAACAGAAAATTTTCTAACAATTCTAACATTTCTAACTATTCGAACAATTATAACATTTCTAACAATTCTAACATTTCTAACTATTTCTAAAAAACAGAAAAATTTCTAACAATTTCTAAAAACAGAAAAATTTCTAACTATTTGTATAACTAAAAAACAAAAAATGTATGTGTGTGTGTGTGCGCGCGCGCTCACCGGCAAGGCGAGAGGCGACGGGGGGCGGCGACGGGGCGCGGCGACGACGGGGATGACGACGACGGGGACAGGGACGGGGACGTACGGGCCGGGGCGGCGACGACGACGGGGACGTACGGGGCGGCGACGACGGGGATGGGGACGACGCGGGACGGGCCGGGACGGGGCGGCGGTGATGACGGGGACGACGGGGATGGGGACGACGGGGCGGTGACGACGGGGACGGGGCAGCAACGAGGGATGGAGACGTACGGGGGGCGTGGCGGGCGACGGTGCAGAGGAGAAGAAGCAGATGAGAAACTGAAATTTTCGTAAGTGTTGTTTATATAGGAGGGGCCTTTAGTACCGGTTGGAGCCACCAACCGGTACTAAAGGCCTGTTTTGGCCAGGCCAAGCGGCGGGAAGCGACCCCCTTTAGTACCGGGTGGTGGCTCCAACCGGTACTAAAGGCCCCCCCTTTAGTACCGGTTGGTGCCACGACCCGGTACTAAAGGGGGTGCGCTGGCGCAGGTGCGGTGCGGCAAGTTTAGTCCCACCTCGCTAGCCGAGGGGCGACCGCACTGGTTTATAAACCCCCGTGCGGTAGCTCTCTCGAGCTCCTCTCCAAAGCAGGCCTACTGGGCCTACATGTTCTGTGCTGCCCTGTTGGCCTACTGGGCCTTTGCGGGCCTGCATCCTGGCCCAACAACAGGTTGGGTTTCTAGTCGTATGCCGGCCGCTTTGGCCTAGTAGGCGGGCTTTTTTATTTTTTTTGCTTTATTTATTTTTGAGTTGTTTTTTTGTGTATTTAGAGTTTCTTTGTGAATATTTTTGCTTTAGGTACAAAAAATTACAAACTTTCTGTTAGTGCCCGTAGTTTTCAAATTTGAATAGTTTAAATTTTGAATTATTTGAAATTAGTGTGAATCACTAGTTTGTGAATAACTTAACTTTAAAAATCAGTAAAGGCATGAAAGAATTTGTTTGCACATAAAATTTCTTCGCGTTTCAAATGCCAAAACACATAATTAACTACCCTAACTATTACAGAGATTCCCTTCTGGGTGTGAAACACAGAAGAAAGTGATGATAGTGAAGCCGATCACATCCCAGATCTTTGGGTGTGAAACTTTTTCTTCGCGTGTGTCCCTTTGCGCCGTAACCATGGAAAATCTTCATCATTTAACGGGATGCTCGGGTCAATATTCACTGTGAATGGAGCAATTTCATCAAACTTTTCATAATCTTCTGACTTGTCTGTCTTGTCATCCACTCCCACGATGTTTCTCTTCCCAGAAAGAACTATGTGCCGCTTTGGCTCATCGTACGATGCATTCGCTTCCTTATCTTTTCTTTTTCTTGGCTTGGTAGACATGTCCTTCACATAGAAAACCTGTGCCACATCATTGGCTAGGACGAATGGTTCGTCTGCATACGCAAGATTGTTGAGATCCACTGTTGTCATTCCGTACTGCGGGTCTTCCGTTACCCCGCCTCGTGTCATATTGACCCATTTGCACCGAAACAAAGGGACCTTCAAACCACGTCGATAGTCAAGTTCCCATATGTCCTGTATATAACCATAATATGTTTCCTTTCCCGTCTTGGTTTCTGCATCAAAGCGGACACCACTGTTTTGGTTGGTGCTCTTCTTATCTTGGGCGATCGTGTAAAATGTATTACCATTTATCTCGTACCCTTTGAAAGTCATTATATTCGAAGATGGTAACTGGGACAGCAAGTACAGGTCATCTTCAATAGAGGTGTCATGCATGGTACGTGTCTGCAACCAGCTGGCGAAACTCCTGGTTTGTTCACGTGTAATCCAGTCATCAGACCGCTCCGGGTGTTTGGAGCGTAGCAAATTCTTGTGTTCATCCATATACGGAGCCACCAAGGCGGAATTCTGTAGAACTGTGTAGTGTGCTTCAGTGAGAGAATGTCCGTCCATACATATTATTTGTTCCCCTCCTAGCGTGCCTTTTCCATCCAGTCTGCCCTTATGCCGCGATTCAGGAACACCAATCGGCTTAAGGTCAGGAATAAAGTCAATACAAAACTCAATGACCTCCTCATTTTGACGGCCCTTGGAGATGCTTCCTTCTGGCCTAGCACGGTTATGAACATATTTCTTTAAGACTCCCATGAACCTCTCAAAGGGGAACATATTGTGTAGAAATACAGGACCCAAAACGTTAATCTCTTCGCATAGGTGAACTAGGACGTGCGTCATGATGTTGAAGAAGGATGGTGGGAACACCAACTCGAAACTGACAAGACATTGCACCAAATCATTCTCTAACCTTGGTATGATTTCTGGATCGATTACCTTCTGAGAGATTGCATTGAGAAATGCACATAGCTTCACAATGGCTAATCGAACGTTTTCCGGTAGAAGCCCCCTCAATGCAACCGGAAGCAGTTGCGTCATAATCACGTGGCAGTCATGAGACTTTAGGTTCTGGAATTTTTTCTCTGCCATGTTTATTATTCCCTTTATATTCGACGAGAAGCCAGACGGTACCTTAATACTGAGCAGGCATTCAAAGAAGATTTCCTTCTCTTCTTTGGTAAGAGCGTAGCTTGCATGACCCTGATGTATGCCGTCTTTTCCGTGCATACGTTGCTGGTCCTCTCGTGCCTCAGGTGTATCTTTTGTCTTCCCATACACGCCCAAGAAGCCAAGCAGGGTCACACAAAGATTCTTCGTCACGTGCATCACGTCGATTGCGGAGCGGACCTCTAGGTCTTTCCAATAGGGCAGGTCCCAAAATATAGATTTCTTCTTCCACATGGGTGCGCGTCCGTCAGCGTCATTCGGAACAGGTTGTCCACCAGGACCCTTTCCAAAGACCACCTTCAAATCCTTGACCATATCATGTACATCAGCACCAGTACGGTGGCGAGGCTTCGTCCGGTGATCCGCCTCACCTTTGAAATGCTTGCCTTTCTTTCTTACGGGATGCCTGCTCGGAAGAAATCGACGATGTCCCAGGTACACATTCTTCTTACAATTAGCCAAATATATACTGTCGGTATCGTCCAAACAGTGCGTGCATGCGCGGTATCCCTTGTTTGTCTGTCCTGAAAGGTTACTGAGAGCAGGCCAATCATTGATGGTCACGAACAGCAACGCCTTTAGGTCAAATTCTTCCCCCATGTGCTCATCCCACGCACGTACACCTGTTCCATTCCACAGTTGTAAGAGTTCTTCAACTAATGGCCTTAGGTACACATCAATGTCGTTGCCGGGTTGCTTAGGGCCTTGGATGAGCACTGGCATCATAATGAACTTCCGCTTCATGCACAACCAAGGAGGAAGGTTATACAAACATAGAGTCACAGGCCAGGTGCTATGGTTGCTGCTCTGCTCCCCAAAAGGATTAATGCCATCTGCGCTTAGACCAAACCATACGCTCCTTGCGTCATCTGCAAACTCCTTCCCGTACTTTCTTTCGATTTTTCTCCACTGCGACCCGTCAGCGGGTACTCTCAACTTTCCGTCTTTCTTACGGTCTTCTCTGTGCCATCGCATCGCCTTGGCATGCTCTTTGTTTTGGAACAAACGTTTCAACCGTGGTATTATAGGAGCATACCACATCACCTTGGCAGGAATCTTCTTCCTGGGGCGCTCGCCCTCGACATCACCAGGGTCATCGCGGCTGATCTTATAGCGCAATGCACCACATACCGGGCAAGCGTTCAAATCCTCGTACTCACCGCGGTAGAGGATGCAATCATTAGGGCATGCATGTATCTTCTGCACCTCTAACCCTAGAGGGCAGACAGCCTTCTTTGCTTCGTACGTACTCTCGGGCAATTCGTTGTCCTTTGGAAGCATATCCTTTATCATTACCAGCAACTTTCCAAATCCCTTGTCAGATACACCATTCTCTGCCTTCCATTGCAGCAATTCCAGTGTGGTGCCCAGCTTTTTCTTGTCACCTACGCAATTCGGGTACAACAATTTTTTGTGATCCTCTAACATGCGCTGCAACTTCTTCTTCTCCAAATCACTTGCGCAGTTTCTCTTTGCATCGGCAATGGCCCGACCTAGATCATCAACGGGCTCATCTGATGCCTCTTCTTCAGCTTCTTCCCGCATTGCCGGCTCAGCTTCTTCCCGCATTACCGGCTCAGCTTCTTCCCCCATTGTTGTATCATCGTATTCAGGGAACCCATGGCCAGGATAGCTGTCGTCGTCCTCTTCTTCTTCATTGTCTTCCATCATAACCCCTCTTTCTCCGTGCTTGGTCCAAACATTATAGTGGGGCATGAAACCGGACTTAAACAGGTGGACGTGAATGGTTCTTGACGTAGAGTAATTGTGACCATTCTTACAGCGAGCACATGGACAAGGCATAAAACCATCCGCCCGCTTGTTTGCCTCAGCCGCAAGCAGAAAAGTATGCACGCCCTCAACGAACTGGGGAGAGCATCGGTCATCGTACATCCATTGCCGGCTCATCTTCATTACACAACACCGAATAGACCAAATTAATACAAGTTCATACATAAGTTCATACAACACTTAAATGCAACAAACAAATAACTCTCTAGCTAAAGCATTTAAATGCAACAACAAATACGATCAAGATCGCAACTAAGGTAACAATGGATCCAACAGCATAATGATACCAAGCCTCACTATCGATGGCATATTTTCTAATCTTTCTAATCTTCAAGCGCATTTTCTCCATCTTGATCTTGTGATCATCGACGACATCGGCAACATGCAACTCCAATTCCATCTTCTCCCCCTCAATTCTTTTCAATTTTTCTTTCAAGTACTCGTTTTCTCTTTCAACTAAATTTAACCTCTCGACAATAGGGTCGGTTGGAATTTCCGGTTCACATACCTCCTAGAAAAAATTTCTATGTCAACTTGATGGGCATAATTTGTCATAAACACGAAATGCAACTAGTTTTAAAAGAGAATATATATACCACATCCGAATCATAACAAGGACGAGGGCCGACGGGGACGGATATCAAAACCATGGCACTATATGTATAACAAACAACGTACGGGTAAGATAATTATACGAGTAACTATATATCCAAATCACACAAACATCAATTTTTATATAAAATTTCATGAACAAGAGGCTCACCACAAGGTGGTGCCGGCGACGGGACGGTGCGGGCGATCGACGGTGGTTACGACGGAGATTTAGAAGGCACTAAGTAAACCACACCTACATATGCAAACTAAGTGTTATTTTTGACCTCAAATTGCATATAAATCAAATACTAGCACATATATATATATATATATCCTCCCAAATTACTAAACTCACAAATTAATCACTATATAAAGCATTGCAAGAGCTAATCTAGCAATGAGAGATGAAAGGACAAAGTTGCTAACCTTTGTGATCATTTGAATGGATGGGGGCCTTCAAATCTTGACAAATTTTGGGCAAAATGTGTGATGAGCTCGAGAGGAAGAGGGGAAGAACAGAGAGGAGAGGGGAAAGGGGAAGAACAGAGCGAGCTCGGGTGGACGAAGGGTTTATGTAGGATGACCTTTAGTACCGGTTCGTGCCAAGAACCGGTACTAAAGGGGCTGGAGGGGCCCCAGTCTGACAACATCCTGCCACCACTCTCATTAGTACCGGTTCGTGGCACGAACCGGTGCTAAAGGTTCGCCACGAACCGGTACTAATGAAAGCGGCCCGGCTAGCCGTTGGAACCGGCACTAATGTATACATTAGTGCCGGCTCAAATACAAACCGGCACTAATGTGCTTCACGTTTGACCCTTTTTCTACTAGTGTATATACATATATTATTGGCTCTAAGTAATGTAGCGACAAATATATTTACTTCAGATAGATCTTAGAGTTTTTTATGGAGAAGATGACAAGCGTCAGTAATTATGGATATAAATTGTACTCCAAGTTAATGTCAATACTGCATCTAGCTATTCGCTTCATGCACATAATGATATATATTCCCTCCGTCCGGAAATACTTGTCATTAAAATAGATGAAAATAGATGTACCTACAACTAAAATACATCTAGATACATCCATTTCAATGACAAGTATTTCTGGACGGAGGGAGTACATAGGGACGCACCTGAGGACGTTACATGCTCCAAGTTGTTAGGATTTCATCGGTCTGTGTTTATGCCTGCAGTAATCATCCGTACAAGCATGCATCCAGAGGGAGTAGCTGCCTGCCTTTAGTTGATAAGCATGCATCCAGAGAGAGTAGCTGATTGTCATCTGGTCCCCTGATCACCCAGATATTACTTGTGGCCTTGGTCATAGCGGCGGCGGCTGCGGTTCTTCAGTGTGATAAAGCCATCTTTTTTCCAGTCAAGGAAGACCACATGGTGATTTGTGAGTACAGTATGGGAGGAGGGCGGCGCGGGAACGGTCCGTGCGCTCGACGAAAAACGGTGGCCAGAGGAGCGGGTCAGTGGTGGGATCGGGTTTGTCTGAATCATGATCTCGTGGTTGTATGCATTGGTTTTCTAGTTCCCGTATGGCCGTATTGTTGGCGGTTAGAAGGACCAATTGACGAACCAACTGAAGAGCAACTTCGGCCTATGGCCTTTGATCGATCTCAAAGTCTCAACTATGTTCTGATCAGTTTCAAATTATTTGTCTTAGATTTGTCTAGATATGGATGTATCTAGCATTAAAATGAGTCTAGATGCATCCGTATCTAGACAAATCCAAGACAAGTAATTTAGAACGAAAGGAGTACATGAGAAGAGAATCAATCATTCCTTCTGAATCATGGTTGGCTCCTTGACGGGAGCCATACACCTCAAAGCGGGGCTACGCTGCCCCCGTCTTAGCAGCCCAATGGCCATGGCTGTCTGCTGGACCGGTGGGTTCTCGAAAGCAGCGATGGCAGCGCCCCCGCGTTCTCGCTTGATAAGGCGACTGATGTGCGCGGCCGTATACTACTGCGGCCTCATGGTCTAGATGAAGTGCCTCGTCGGATCGGCCATCAAGTGTCTCCTTCCGCCTCGAGGGGATCCACCTCCTCCCTTTCTCTCTCTTTTGAATCTTGAACCGTTATTTATGGGAGGGTCAAGAGAAGACTCCAAACCGATCGAGAGTTCGCACGCCTCTTAGCTCTCTGATTTTTATTGGTTTGTTAGGCTAGGTGGACTAGAATAATGGGCTGCCTCGGTGGGCTGTTAACCTCTCAGCGACCTCCAAAACGACCGACGTACTGACCACGCAAGAGGACGGACGAAAATTTTAAGGACGCATCTAGGGAGCACACATGTGCTCCCTAGCGTTACTGGGCACACAACCAAAAAAAGTAAGCTTTTGTCTAAATGATATGGTGCAAAATCAATTTAAAGAAAGAAAAGATATTGTCCCATGTGCAATTATTTTGTGTGTTTAAAAATTTCAAAAAGTCATAACTTTTGAATCAAGCATCGAAATTAAGATCCGTTTTCACCTTTAGGTCTCCAACGTCGAGCTCTTCGAAACTAGATCCCATATGGGTATGTTTCGACAAACTTTTTTTCTTAAGCAACTTTGGTGCCACGGAGAGGCAACTTTTTATACTATAGTAGGCAACTTTCGGTTAGGCTGCATATCATGGTCATGTATTATCCTGATGTTCTTTCGAGTTGGCTACGACAACTACCAAGTTGCCTAGCATCACATGTAAGCTGCAAACTTGCATACCATGAATACCTATCAACTTTGATGTTAGATGAAAAAACCGTGTTGTCAGGTTGTCTATCAGGACTACATATGAACCTGAAAGATGTTATAAAGTTAGCTACTATGTCCGTCAAGTTGCCTAGCGTCACCTACGAAGTTACTTTCAGTGAACTTTTTTTCTTAGGCAACTTTGGTGTCACGGAGAGGCACTTTTTGTACTACAGTAGGCAACTTCCGGCTAGGCTTGTGTATCATGGTCACTATCATCCCGATGGTCTTTTGAGTTGGTTACGATGATTACCAAGTTGCCTAGCATCACATGTAAGGTGCCTACCATGACTACCTATCAACTTTGATACTACATGAAAAACCTTGTTGTTAAGTTGTCGATCATGCTACCTATCAACTCAATGGTGTTATAAAGTTGGCTATCATGCCCGTCAAGTTGCCTAGCGTCACCTATGAAGTTGCTTTTGACAAACTTTTTTCTTTGGCAACTTTGGTGCCACGAAGAGGCAACTTTTTATACTACGGAAGGCAACTTTCAGTTAGGTTGTGTATCATGGTCACATATCAAGTTGGCGGTACATGAAGTTACCTAGCAGGTGATGCAGGTGCATATGAGTATGTTTCGACGAACTTTTTTCAGGCAACTTTGGTCCACATAGAGGCAACTTTTGTGCTATAGTAATCAACTTATAGTTAGGCTATTCATATTGATCACTCATCATCCCAAATGTTCTTTTGAGTTGGCTATAATGACTAACAAATTGCCTAAAATTACCTATAAGTTTCCTACCATGACACCTATCAACTTTGGTGCTACATGATGCACCTAGTTGCCAGTTACCTATCATGACTACATGTCAACTCAATACTCTTATAAAAGTTGGATATCATGACCATAAAATTGCCTATCATCACATATTAAGTTGCTTTTGATGAGCTTTTTTTGTTCTCGAGCAACTTCCGTGCCATGAAGAGGCAAATTATGTACTAAAGTAAGCAACTTTCACTTAGGTTGTCTATCATGACTACCTATCAACTCAATACTATTATAAATTTGGCTATCATGACCGTCAAGTTGCCTAGCGTCACCTATGAAGTTGCTTTTGAATAACTTTTGTTCTTAAGCAATTTTGGTGCCATGAAGAGGCAACTTTTGTACTGCATTAAGCAATTTTCGCTTAGGTTGCCTATCATTACTACCTATCAACTCAATGCTCATAGAAACTTGGTTGTCATGACCATCAAGTTGCCTAGTGTCACCTATGAAGTTGCATTCAACGAACTTTTTTTCTCAAGCAACTTTGGTGCCTCGAAGAGGCGCCTTTTGTACTATAGTAAGCAACTTTCGATTATGTAGTGTATCATGGTCATCTATCATCCCAATGTCCTTTTGAGTTGGTTGTGATGAATACACAATTGCCTAGGATCATCTCTAAGTTGCCTACCATAACTACCTATCAACTTTGGTGCTACATGAAGCACCTTGTTCCAGGTTGCTTATCATGACTACTTATCAGATTATATAGTGTATCATGGTCATTTATCGTCCCAATGTCATTTTGAGTTGGCTATGATGAATACACAATTGCCTAGCATCATATTTAAGTTGCCTACCATAACTACCTATCAACTTTGGTGCTACACGAAGCACCTTGTTCCAGGTTGCTTATCATGACTACTTATCAGATTATATAGTGTATCATGGTCATCTGTCATCCCAATGTCCTTTTGAGTTGGCTATGATGAATATACAATTGCCAAGCATCATCTTTAAGTTGCCTACCATAACTACCTATCAACTTTGGTGCTACATGAAGCACCTTGTTCCAGGTTGCTTATCATGACTACTTATCAACTCAATGCTTTTGGTAGGCAACTAATTACAATGGCATGCAAGCGAGAGTTATTCGTAGGAAACTAGGCAATGTCAAAGCAACTTGTCAGACACAATACTAAAAATTAGCAATGAAAGACAACTGAGTATCGATCATGGGCAACTCTTAGAGACAATAGTGGACAATTGAGCATCCACTGGTAGACTGCTTACTCTCCACGGTAGGCAAAGTGAGAAAAATGTTAGACAAATTTTCTAGCACGAATTAGACAAAGAATGTTGCTTTGATGGGCCACTAAAGTTGCCTTCCGTAGCAGAAAGGTTTCTTTGAAAATGTTGTAAAGTTTACCACCCCACACAACTTATCTTTTTTCCCTATAGGACAGAGGTGGTGTGAAGTTGTCAACCCCAAGCAACTTATCACTTGTCCCCGTCTCATGCAACACCTATCCACAACTCTGACAATTCACGCATGTCTCTCTCGCAAGTAGTGGTTCTCACCCATATTTTCCATGGGTTTTTCGTGCTGAGCTACCCAACTTATCCCAATAAAAATGCTTCTTCCTCACACATGTGCCGCCACCCTTGGCGTCACCGCCCACCACACCAACCACGAAACCCCGCCGCCACACAAATTGTCGATTTACCTCCTCTATTCTATAGACGACTCGACCTGATGCCCCACCTCTCTAAAGTTGGTGAGGGCCTTGGATAAAAGAAGTAGTGTTAAGTTGCCTAATATCATCTCTAAAATTGCTTATCATGACTTTCAACCCAATGCCCCCTCTTGTACGATACTTACCTCCGGTAAAAAAAACATTAAAATTGGATTAATTGATGGTGTGAGCAACCTGCAATTAAATTTGAGAAAATTAAAAAGGTGACGTGGAAACATTATAGGGTTCCAACACACTATTTTTCACCAAAAATTAACACTCCTGTATCTCAACAGATCACCATCTGATCCAATATGTGAATAGAAAATAGGGTACATAGAGTCGATCACAAAAAATGGTGAACCTTTTAGTATTACCGAGTACTTCCACACGAAAACAATCACTCTGAATTCTCAGCAAAAAATGATCGTCACATGTACTTATGATTCTAAGTTGCACGGCTATTTCTATAAATTGCCTACAAAGGTATGATGATGCAAATTGTGTTGTAACTTCAGTCAATATGTTTACTCTAATAGTTTTAGACAACTTGACAACCAACCAATGCACAATTTAGCATGAAATTTAGGCAAAAAAATATTTTTGAGGCAAAAAGAAATTTAGGCAAAATTCATACTAATTCCAGGCAAGTTTTGTACGCAAAATAAGTGTGAGGCTGCGCCCTGCACCGCTTTCAAATTGTTGCTTTACCTCTGTCCATGTTTCATCTGATTTCACCTATTGAACATAAGATGAAAAAGAAAAAGAAACTTGTTTATTGTTTGGTGCATATATATACCACAGGAAAAAAGGAGGAAACTTTGGTTCTAGTGTTTATCCCATTAGTTGCCTGGTGTTGCTGATTTAGTTGCTTCACATTTATATAGTGTACTAGTTGCTCGTCGGTAGTTTCTTCACATTTATACAGTGTACCATGCTGCTACATTTGATCGATCGACTCACTCACTCGTGTCGTGTGTACGTACCTGGTTCTAGGATGACAACGTAGTTCTGGCCGTTCTAGTGAAGTCGGTCGACGAACGGCCGGAGCTCGGCGGCGGTGAAGTTCACGCGGTTCAGGGTGAGGGCCTTGAACCCATCCATGTAGTCGATGTCCATCCACATCACCTCCAGCCTCCAGGGGGGTCTTGGCTTTGGCGTATCCGGCCACCACGCCCTCCAGGTCAGACACGTTCAGGTACCCATACCGGCACAGGTAGAACCCTGCAAGCAGGCAACATTCGCCACGCTCGTTCAGTTCACTCAGATTTAAGAAGAAACAGAGTTTGAAGTGTGCAGAGTACAAGCAGATGAAGGGCAATGTTAGTTCCTTTCCGAATGACCAGTTTGGCATGGCGGACAATGAACTGGTCTACTGGTCGACGACGAACGGCCGACGCAAGGTGCAAGCACAGCAAGTGGTGGCGAGACGCCGTCCTAAGCAAGCAACAACAGCGGAGGTCGAGTAGAAGTCAACAAAGAAGAAATCGATGGAGCTGAGGGCCGCCTCGAAGTTGCTGTCGTCTAGGCCTATCACCCTCCCGTCGCGGGGAAACTCCTTTCGATGGTCGCGGTGGTGGTCGCGGTGGCGGAGAAGGCCGCGAGCAGGTGTAGGAGGAGAAAGAGGAAGCGATGGCGGAGTCGTCGCAATCGCCGTGCGCCACCGATTCGATCTCCCACCACGTCTGAACGGAAGGGTGATTCTGGTCCCCTCTGCCCACACCTCCCAACTTCGATGGTTCCGCCCCGGCTTCGATTTGGAGCGGCGATGGATTTGGGCAAAAATGGTAACTGCACAACACCGCCCTCCTGTCCAGGTGGTCGTGCGTGGGAGAGGGATAGGGACGTGGGTTTCGTGGGCCAACCCTTACCGCTGATCTCGTTCGAACGTTCGGGCGACGATTCAGTCAGAATCCCTGGCCAGGAAGCACCTGGGCAGGTGCGCGACTCAGGATGAAGATCCGACGGTCTGAAAGGGTGTGTGCTCGGGAACGTAAAAAAGTGCAGCTGCACTTTTTAGGATTTGGGAAATTTTAAACTGACATACGGAAACGGGACCACGCGAGAGGACGGACAAAAATTTTAAACTGGCTTACGAAAATTTGGAGGCAAGAAGCGATAGCCCTTTTATTATTAGGAAAAGATTAGTCATAGTTGTCAATTTGTCCCCGAAAAACAAAAGGTCATAGTCAATTTGTACCACGGCTACCTTAAACTGAAAATTAAATGTGAACAACCAGCCATGCAACATCACCGGCACCATCTAGTCTGTTAACATCACAGCATCAAAGTTCCATCAAGAAATTAAAAATATGAAGTTGCATGGTTCATACCTGGTACATGGTACTAATAATACTGAACTTACCTGTACTTGAAGCATCAGAAATTTCACATAACCAAAGATCTTATATAGCACAGCTGCTATATAAAATAACACAAATCCAACTGTGTAGTCTCTGTTTTTATATACCTTGGTGTGAACCAACAGATCAGGGTGATTATTTCCAAACTACATTAAAAAAAACAAAGATGTAGCTTCTTTTTCTTTCATAGCTTCTGATTTTGCATAGGGCAGACA
The DNA here is from genome assembly GCF_018294505.1 of Triticum aestivum. Taxonomy (NCBI): domain Eukaryota; kingdom Viridiplantae; phylum Streptophyta; class Magnoliopsida; order Poales; family Poaceae; genus Triticum; species Triticum aestivum. The sequence goes on along the minus strand of NC_057797.1, from coordinate 777,897,931 downwards.
TCTCATTCCAGAATCCAGATTATCACAATCATACTAACACTTGAACATCCAACACCACTCAGCTAGGGAAAAAAGCAACAATCCTTTGGGTTCATATAAGTCATAACACAGAGCAGTTCGCAACCAATGGTGCTATGTATTTATAGTAGAGACGGGAGATGCACCTTGGTGTTAAAAAGTTGGGGAGCCCAAGAACCTAGTCGATGATACAAACACGACGTCCAGACCGCCTGTATAGACGGCGGCGGCGGCCGGCAACCAGTCCGACACTGCACGGACGAAGTCCCTCGTATCACCAGGTTCCACTCCGAAGCGACTCCATGTCAAATGCTGGAAGAACTGGAGGCAGCGGTGGTAGCGTCACCGATGACTGACCGGAGGCGCTGTAGCACAAAGCTACGTCCCTTCTCATCTATTTCGGCCTGGACAGGCTAGAATGGTGTTGCAAGAGCGAGCCGGTGGCGCAAGCCGACGTGGGGAGTGGATCCAAACTGACCCGGCGAAGTCAATCTCGCGTTCCGACCTCCTCACCCATCGCCGTGTGAGGCCCCGTCGCCATGAGAGGAGGACACTATGCGTCCAATTGCGCAAGGATCGAATGAAGAGGAAGGAGGACCGTAGTAGGAGTAACTGAGCTGCAGTTATCGCCGCCCGCGAGTGGCACACATCAATTGACATAAAGAGCTACATCAACGGAGAATTACTCGTTCTAAGAAAACCGGAGAATTGCTCCAAAATCTTCGGCGAGTGGAGTACAATCGATAGAGACGATTCGTTACCTTGTCACCGCCCCTTGGCGTCGCCCGACGAGTCCTCTCCTGCCCACCCTGTCTCTAGGTTCGCTGGAACGATTCATCCTGACCGCAAACGTCCGTCCGCCGGCAAGGTCAACAAGATCAAGCACCTCGCACGGATTGCGTCGACCGACCCGCGCCTCCTTCCTTTCTTTTGAACACAGTACAGATGCAAGCACTCATATAAACGCGTATACACTCACCCATATAAACGCACACACGTACACCCTACCCCTATGAGCACTTCCGAGAGACTGAGCCGACATATCATCTTGAGATTTTACGAAGTCACCATAGGCACCTCGTAGTCGACGGGAACGTCTCCTCCCACTGAAAGCATATCGCCGGAATTCCTGAAATAAATCCAGGATAAATGCGAGCACCAGGATTTGAACCCTGGTGGGTTGGGGATACCACTGTCCACCTAACCATTTCAACCAGAGATTGGTTCGCCGCGCCTCCTCCCTTTCCATGTGTGCGGTCCATGATTTTTTTTCTCATTTTTTTAGCATCTGATTGTTTTTCTCATTTGATGATGGACATGAAAGAAATTACTACAGACCGAAGGCCCAATAGGCCCAATTAACAGCAGATGCTGGATTTTGTTTCGGGAGCAGCGGCCGAATCCATGCATGTGCGCGAGCTGCACGGCGAAGGAAGCCCAGGCAGGATTAGAGGAGGATCCAATGGCCAGAAACACCCACTACTTGAGATCCGACGGCTAAAAACGATAATGGCATGAGAGGGCTAGAAGAATGCACGGTTATAATGTATCTAAATATATAAGGTGAATTCCATATATGTCACTTAAAATTTGCCCGTACCTTTATCTGCTATTGGAAATTTCCCTCTCCCAAATATGCCATTGAAAATTTGCACTGCATTCAAATATGCCATTATGGCGAGCTTGGCCGTTAGTTGACTGTCAAGTGGCACTTGAAAAGATGAGTTTGCCCCTGGTCGTTCCTTGCGCACTGTAGCGTTCAGTGCACTGCACGGACTACCTTGGCATTCTAGTACTGTAGCTCCAGTGCGCGGACGATGAACTGTAGCGACCAATGCCCACTTTTTCACATTTTTTGAAATTGCAAACAAATTTCGAATTCCGAACAAATGCACTCATTTTTTGAAATTGCGAACATTTTCTCAAAGTGAAAAAAAATTGAAAAATGTTTTTTTTAAGTCAAAATTTGAAAAACATGAACAATTTTTCAAAAAAATTGTTCACTTTTTAAATTTTGTTCATGTTTGAACATTTTGAAAACTTCTGTTTACATTTTAAAAAAAGTGGGCGCTGGTCTCTATGGTTCGTCGTCCGCTGCAGTGGATGCTACAGTGCGCAAGGAACGACCAGGGGCAAATTCGTCTTTTCAAGTGCCACTTGACAGTCAACTAACGGTCAAACTCGCCATAGTGGCATATCTATACGCGGTGCAAATTTTCAATGGCATATTTGGAAGAGCGAAATTTCCTATGGCAGATGAGGGCACGGGCAAATTTTGAGTGGCATATATGGAATTCACCCAAGATATATAACGGATTTCTAGGGTAAGGGGGGGCAATGGTCCCCTTTTGCCATAGCAAGGATGATGGCCAATATAAGGTCAACATGATGGTGTTTAGTGCTAATTTTCCGCTCCAGCAGGACGTCCGTAGCAGGATGACCTACCGCTCGACGAGCGCTCCTTCGATGGCTTTGAAATCATGTTTGAGGGATATTTTTGATCCGTCGGCGCACAGCCTCTACAGTGGAGAAAGACAGCTGATTTGCCCATCACTCTTCTAACACATGCGTTATTGTTTGTGCCGTCGAAACCATTCCCAAATTAAGGAACAAAACCGTCGTTCCACATCGTATTATTACTACTGTTTTCATTTGAGTTGGCCTAGACAGACATTTTGTGATTTTCTTTTTCCAGGAGTATGCGGTTGGTGCTCAAAAACACAAAATCGTCATGCCATGTGTGCAAACACGCAGGAGTGAGTAGAATGAATTCATCTAAGCAGGCAATAAAAGAAGGAAAGCAAAGCGCACTTGTTGTGGCTCCGGCCGGGCAACAAAATTAAAGATTCTTGCTTAACCACAAGAAGGAGTGCTTTGTTCCTCTCCCATGCCACGCGTTCCCCTTCCTCACGCGACCAGCGAGTAATGGCAACGATACATGCGTGCCACTTCTCCTTCTGTCACTGAGATTGAGCACCGCAAGATCGAACCGATCACAAAGCACATCTTTATATGGCAAGAAAAATCAATCTAGTTGGTTAAACAAAACCAAAGTTTCGGAGAAGAAATACGAGGCTATAACAATCATGCATAAAAGAGTGCAGCAAAGACTCAAATAATATTCATAGATAGATCTGATTATAAACCCACAATGCATCGGATACCAACAAACACACCGTAAAAAGGCATTACATCAAATAGATCTCCAAAAACACCGAGGAGAACATTGTATTGAAGATCAAAAAGAGAGAAGAAGACATCTAGCTACTACCTATGTTCCCGTAGGTATGTGGTAAACTACTCACGCATCATCGAAGGGGCAAGGGTGATGATGAAGAACCCCTCCGTGATCGTTGACCCCTCCGACAAAGTGCCGGAAAAGGCCTCTAGATTGGATCTCGTGGTTCTGGAACTTGCGGCGGCGGAAACTAGGATCTCTCTGCTCCTCTAGGGTTTTGGGATTTTAAAGTATTTATAGTGCCAATGGTCGGTTGAGGAGACCCCCCGTGGGCCCCACTACCCACCAGGGCGAACCAGGGGCCTCTAGCGCGCCCTAGTTCCTAGTGGGCTCCTGATACGTCTCCAACGTATCTATAATTTTTGATTGCTCCATGCTATATTATCTACTGTTTTGGGCAATATTGGGCTTTATTATCCACTTTTATATTATTTTTTAGACTAACCTATTAACCGGAGGCCCAGCCCAGATTTGTTGTTTTATACCTATTTCGGTGTTTTGAAGAAAAAGAATATCAAACGGAGTCGAAACGGAACGAAATCAACTGGAGAAGTTATTTTTGGAAGGAAACACACCTGATGGACTTGGACCCCACGTCATAAGATACGGGAGCTGCTCACGAGGGTAGGGGCGCCCCCCTAGGGCGCGCCCCCTGCCTCGTGGGGCCCCCGTGGCTCCCCTGACGTACCTCCTGCACCCATATATACTTACATGACCTAAAACTTCCAGAACACACAATAGATCGGGAGTTCCGCCGCCAGAAGCCTCCGTAGCCACCGAAAACCAATCTAGACCCGTTCCGGCACTCTGCCGGAGGGGGCAATCCCTCTCCGGTGGCCATCTTCATCATCCCGGTGCTCTCCATGACGAGGAGGGAGTAGTTCTCCCTCGGGGCTGAGGGAACTTACACTAGTGAAAGTATGAACCCTAGGCCTTGTTTCCTATCATTGCAATACCGTTTACGCTCTCTTTTATCATTCATTACCTTGCTATTTTTATAATTTCAGATTACAAATACCTTTATCTACTATCCATATACCGCTTGTTTCACCATCTCTTCGCCGAACTAGTGCACCTATACAATTTACCGTTGTATTGGGTGTGTTGGGGACACAAGAGACTCTTTGTTATTTGGTTGCAGGGTTGCTTGAGAGAGACCATCTTCATCCTACGCCTCATACAGATTGATAAACCTTAGGTTATCCACTTGAGGGAAATTTGCTACTGTCCTACAAACCTCTGCACTTGGAGGCCCAACAACGTCTAAAAGAAGAAGGTTGTGTAGTAGACATCAAGCTGTTTTCTGGCGCCGTTGCCGGGGAGGTTAGCGCTTGAAGGTATATCTTTAGATCTTGCAATCGAGTCTTTTAGTTTCTTGTTTTAGCGCTAGTTTAGTTTATAAAAAAACTACAAAAAATGGACTTGAGTTTACCTCGTACGCTTCATCTTTTTAATATCTTTCGTGAGTATGATGGAAAGGAAAATTGTGCTCAAGTGCTAGAAGAAGAAATCTATAAAATGTTTGGCACTAAATCTTTGAATGATGAGCATGATTGCAATGTTGTTAGTATTAACTCCTTGAATATCCATAGTACTAATGATGATTGCACTAGTTATGATGAAAATGCATCCTATAAACATGTCAATTTTTGTGGAGTGCATTGGGTTTGTAAGTACACACCAAATAGGGAAGATAGATATTGCAAGAGGCATAAGTACTTCGAAACTAAATGGTTGCAAGAAAGGCTAAATGTGAGTGCTGAAAATTTAAAATATCTTACCGTACTTGTGAACTTTGCAATGAACATGGTCATTTAAATATCAAATGCAAATTGTTTGATGATCGAATCGTGTCCAAAAATTGTGATGACTTGATTTCCCTTGCACATTATAATGAACTTAGTTTGCTTTTGGGTTATGAAGAAATGAAACGTCAAACTAGGCATATTCCAGAATATAACCTTGAGAAATTCCTCGATATTGATCTGGAAGAGATTTATATGTATTGTGCGGTGAATTGCATTGAAAATCCTTATATTACCAATTACATAAAGAAAAGAAAACAAATAGAAGATGAAGAGAATACTAATGAAAGGGAAGAGACTTCCCAATATCCTCCTATTATTTCTTATGATGAATCAGGTAACGAGGAGGAGCCTTCTACTCAACCAATCTCATTAATAAGGAGCTCCAAAAAGAGGATTGAACCCCCACATGATGTGGTGAAGAGGAAGAAAAGAAAAAGGAAGAGAGGTAAAAAGGTATCTCTCCCAAATAAAGTTGCTCCTATTATTGCTATGGCTCATGAAAATGAAGATGATACACTTTATGATGATCTCGTTATGCCTATTGCTTGTTGTGATGATTATGATTGGGAAGATAATGATACTTCTTATGATCTTGAAAATCTTTTTGGTACTTGCTTGGAAGAATATGATAATAATGTTTGCTATACTATTGGTGCTATCCATACTATTAATGATGAGAATGATTATGCTTATGATACGAAAAGGCCCAAGCTTGGGGAAGCTATGTTTGATGAAGATGATGTTTTTGAGAATATATTTGCTGCAATTAATATTTGTCCCAAGCTTGGGGAAGCTATGATTAATGAAGATGATATTTTTACTCTCTCAAGTTTTGATATGCAAGTTTATAATGATGATAGCATGCCTCCTACTTATGATGATTATTGTGATGATACTTATGCTATAAAAAGTAGTGATTATATTTATAAAACTTGTCATGATTATGATTACCCTTTTTCTGAATATTACTCTTTTAATGTGGAAACAATTTATAGTATTCAAGTCTCTTATGATACTCCCACAATTCCGATTAAGAAGAATTTTGCTTATGTGGAGAGTAATAAAATTTCTATGCTTGTAGATCATGAAAAGAATGCTTTAGGTGCTGGTTATATTGTTGAATTCATTCATGATGCTACTGAATATTATTATGAGGGAGGAATATATGCTTGTAGGAATTGCAATAATATCAAGTTTCCTCTCTATGTGCTTAAAGTTTTGAAGTTATGCTTGTTTTGCCCTCCTATGCTAGTTGATTATTGTTCCCACAAGTTGTTTGCTCACAAAATCCCTATGCATAGGAAGTGGGTTAGGATTAAATGTGCTAGTCATATTCTTCATGATGCTCTCTCTATATTTCAATTCTTATCCTTTATGTGAGCATCATTGAAATCATCATGCCTAGCTAGGGGCGTTAAACGATAGCGCTTGTTGGGAGGCAACCCAATTTTATTCTTGTTCTTTGCTTTTTGCTCCTGTTAAGTAATAAATAATCCATCTAGCCCCTGTTTAGATCTGGTTTTATGTGTTTAATTAGTGTTTGTGCCAAGTAGAACCGTTGGGAAGACTTGGGGAAAGTCTTTGCGATCATGCTGTAAAAAACAGAAACTTTAGTGCTCACGAGAATTGCTGCCATTTTTATTTGCAGAGTGCTATTTAGTTAATTATTTTTCCAGATGATTAATAGATAAATTACTCAGGTCAATCAATTTATTTGAGAATTTTATGAGTTCCAGAAGTATAAATTTGATCCAGATTACTACAGACTGTTCTGTTTTTGACAGATTCTGTTTTTCATGTGTTGTTTACTTATTTTGATGAATCTATGGCTAGTAAAATAGTTTATAAACCATAGATAAGTTGGAATACAGTAGGTTTAACACCAATATAAATAAACAATGAGTTCATTACAGTACCTTGAAGTGGTGATTTATTTTCTTATACTAACGGAGCTTACGAGTTTTCTGTTAAGTTTTGTGTTGTGAAATTTTTCAAGTTTTGGGTAAGGATTCGATGGACTATGGAATAAGGAGTGGCAAGAGCCTAAGCTTGGGGATGCCCAAGGCACCCCAAGGTAATATTCAGGACAACCAAGAGCCTAAGCTTGGGGATGCCCCGGAAGGCATCCCCTCCTTCGTCTTCGTTCATCGGTAACTTTACTTGGAGCTATATTTTTATTCGCCACATGATATGTGTTTTTCTTGGAGCGTCAATTTATTTTGTTAGCATTTGCTTGCTGTTATTTAGAATAGTTTTTTGCATCTTTTATTTCAATAAAAGTGGCATTGATAGCCTTTACTATGCCTATTTTAGAAGTCCACATGTTGCTGTTTGAAAACAGAAAGTTTACCGCTGTTGCAATAATTCCCTAGAAAAGTCAGAATGTGATAAAATGTCGAAACCTTTTGCATATTAAGCTATGATAAATTTACTACAGTGGGAATTTTCTTTCATAATTTTTGGAGCTAGGGAAGTATGGATGTTGCTGCATTCTTTACAGACTATCCTGTTTAGGCAGATTGCTGTTATGTTTGCATTGTTTGCATATGTTTGCTTCTTTAATGATTCTATTTGAGGATAGGACTATTAAATATGCAGAGGCATTTAGTATGCAATGTTGAATAATAATTTTAGTGATTTGCTACAGTAGAGTATGATAAGGTTTTTGCAATGGTTTATACTCACTTATCTCACGAGTCCTTGTTGAGTTTTGTGTGGATGAAGCTTTTGAGATTTAGGGAGACCTTGATATGAGAGGAATTAAGGAGACACAAAAGCTCAAGCTTGGGGATGCCCAAGGCACCCCAAGATAATATTTCAAGAAGTCTCAAGCGTCTAAGCTTGGGGATGCCCCGGTTGGCATCCTACCTTTCTTCTTCAACAAACTATCGGTTAGTATCGGTTGATCCTAAGTTTTCTCTTCTTCACATGATGTATGCTATTCTTTGATGTCATTTTATTTAGTTTTGCTTGTTGTTTGAATAAAGTATCAAGGTCTGAAATTATTGAATGGGAGAGTCTTCACATAGTTGCACAATTATTCGACTACTCATTGATCTTCACTTATATCTTTCGGAGTAGTTTGTCATTTGCTCTAGTGCTTCACTTATATCTTTTAGAGCATGGTGGTCATTTTATTTTGAAGAAATAGATGAACTCCCATGCTTCACTTATTTTGAGAGTCTTAAATAGCATGGTAATTTGTTTAAAATCCTAATATGCTAGGTATTCAAGAATAATAAAATTCTCTTATGAGTGTGTTGAATACTATGAGAAGTTTGATACTTGATAATTGTTTTGAGATATGGAGATGCTGATATTAGAGTCATGCTAGTTGAGTGGTTATGAATTTGAGAAATACTTGTGTTGAAGTTTGTGATTCCTGTAGCATGCACGTATGGTGAACCGTTATGTGATGAAGTCGGAGCATGATTTATTTATTGATTGCCTTCCTTATGAGTGGCGGTCGGGGACGAGCGATGGTCTTTTCCTCCCAATCTATCCCCCTAGGAGCATGTGCGTAGTACTTTGTTTCGATGACTAATAGATTTTTGCAATAAGTATATGAGTTATTTATGACTAATGTTGAGTCCATGGATTATACGCACTCTCACCCTTCCATCATTGCTAGCCTCTCTAGTACAGCGCAATTTTCGCCGGTACCATACACCCACCATATACCTTCCTCAAAATAGTCACCATACCTACCTATTATTGCATTTCCGTAGCCATTCCGAGATATATTGCCATGCAACTTTCCACCGTTCCATGACACGCTTCATCATTGTCATATTGCTTAGCATGATCATGTAGTTGACATCGTATTTGTGGCAAAGCCACCATTGATAATTCTTTCATACATGTCACTCATGAGTCATTGCACATCCCGGTACACCGCCGGAGGCATTCATATAGAGTCATATCTTGTTCTAAGTATCAAGTTGTAATTCTTGAGTTGTAAGTAAATAAAAGTGTGATGATCATCATTATTAGAGAATTGTCCCAAGTGAGGAATAAAAAAAAGGGAAAGACCCAAAAAAAGGAAAAAGGCCACAAAAAGAGAAAGGCCATAAAAAGAGAAAGGCCATAAAAGAGAAATGCCACAAAAAAAAGAGAAGGACCAAAAAAATGAGAGAAAAAGAGAGAAGGGACAATGCTAATATCCTTTTACCACACTTGTGCTTCAAAGTAACACCATGATCTTCATGATAGAGAGTCTCCTATGTTGTCACTTTCAAATACTAGTGGGAATCTTTCATTATAGAACTTGGCTTGTATATTCCAATGATGGGCTTCCTCAAAATGCCCTAGGTCTTCGTGAGCAAGCGAGTTGGATGCACACCCACTAGTTTCTTTTGTTGAGCTTTCATATACTTATAGCTCTAGTGCATCCGTTGCATGGCAATCCCTACTCAGTCACATTGATATCTATTGATGGGCATCTCCATAGCCCGTTGATACACCTAATCGATGTGAAACTATCTTCTCCCTTTTTTTCTTCTCCACAACCACCATTCTATTCCACCTATAGTGCTATATCCATGGCTCACGCTCATGTATTGCGTGAAGATTGAAAAAGTTCGAGAACATCAAAAGTATGAAACAATTGCTTGGCTTGTCATCGGGGTTGTGCATGATTTAAATATTTTGTGTGGTGAAGATGGAGCATAGCCAGACTATATGATTTTGTAGGGATAACTTTCTTTGGCCATGTTATTTTGAGAAGACATGATTGCTTTGTTAGTATGCTTGAAGTATTATTATTTTTATGTCAATATTAAACTTTTGTCTTGAATCTTATGGATCTGAATATTCATGCCACAATTAAGAAGAATTACATTGAAATTATGCCAACTAGCATTCCACATCAAAAATTATCTTTTTATCATTTACCTACTCGAGGACGAGCAAGAATTAAGCTTGGGGATGCTTGATACGTCTTCAACGTATCTATAATTTTTTATTGCTCCATGCTATATTATCTAATGTTTTGGGCAATATTGGGCTTTATTATCCACTTTTATATTATTTTTGGGACTAACCTATTAACCGGAGGCCCAGCCCAGATTTGCTGTTTTATACCTATTTTAGTGTTTTGAAGAAAAGGAATATCAAACGGAGTCGAAACGGAACGAAATCAACTGGAGAAGTTATTTTTGGAAGGAAACACACCTGATGGACTTGGACCCCACGTCATAAGATATGGGAGCTGCTCACGAGGGTAGGGGCGCCCCCCTAGGGCGCCCCCTGCCTCGTGGGGCCCCCGTAGCTCCCCTGACGTACCTCCTGCACCCATATATACTTACGTGACCTAAAACTTCTGGAACACACAATAGATCGGGAGTTCTGCCGCCAGAAGCCTCCGTAGCCACCGAAAACCAATCTAGACCCGTTCCGGCACCCTGCCGGAGGGGGCAATCCCTCTCCGGTGGCCATCTTCATCATCCCAGTGCTCTCCATGACGAGGAGGGAGTAGTTCTCCCTCGGGGCTGAGGGCACTTACACTCGCAAAAGTATGAACCCTAGGCCTTGTTTCCTATCATTGCAATACCGTTTACGCTCTCTTTTATCATTCATTACCTTGCTGTTTTTATAATTTCAGATTACAAATACCTTTATCTACTATCCATATACCGCTTGTTTCACCATCTCTTCACCGAACTAGTGCACCTATACAATTTACCGTTGTATTGGGTGTGTTGGGGACACAAGAGACTCTTTGTTATTTGGTTGCAGGGTTGCTTGAGAGAGACCATCTTCATCCTACGCCTCCTACGGATTGATAAACCTTAGGTCATCCACTTGAGGAAAATTTGCTACTGTCCTACAAACCTCTGCACTTGGAGGCCCAACAACGTCTAGAAGAAGAAGGTTGTGTAGTAGATATCAGCTCCCTGGGCCTCCTCTGGTGCACTTCTCTGGTTTCCCGAGTGTTTTCTGGGCATAAAAAATCTCCAAAACGTTTCGTTGCATTTGGACTTCGTTTGATATGGATTTTCCGCAAAGTGAAAAACAAGCAAAAAATAACAACTGGTACTGTGCACTATGTCAATCGGTTAGTCCCAAAAAAATGAAAAATGTTGCTAGTAAATGAATATAAAACATCCAAGAATGATAATATAACAATATGGAACAATAAAAAAATTAGACACGTTGGCGACATATCAGCATCCCCAAGCTAAATTCCTGCTTATCTTCGAGTAGGTAAATGATAAAAACATAATTTTTTATTTGAAATGTTGCCTAACATGTTCATCATGTATTCTTTTATTTTGTAGCATGGACATTTGGACTTTTAGATGATTCAAAGCAATAGTCTATATTTAACATGAATACATCAATACTCAAGCATATCAACAAGTAACCATGTCTTTCAAAATATCAACACTGAAGAAAACTATCCCTAGCCCATCATGCTCAATCATTGACCCATTTATGGAACACACTTAAATATTAACTATGCTCAATGCAGAAGTATAATAATAGTGTTTCCTAGTTGGTGCTTTATAAGAGAAGATGGAGACTCAATAAAATAAAATTTGCATAAAGTAAATAGATAAGCCCTTCGCAGAGGCAAGAAGTGCTTTGTAGAGGTACCAGAGCTTAAAGCTTAAATTGAGAGATCAAATTATTTTGGGTGGTCGACTGTTTGAGACCACCTATTTAACTCATCTAGTGTCAAATAATGGGACCTCTTATTTGATTATATGCGTTTTGCATCATCTAGAAGGATGACCCTCACAGGCCACCAATTGGGTCGACGCATTTTAGTATTAGGTGATGGAGTGGGCATTGCTAAATGTTTTTTTGTTATACTAGGTTTTAGACGGTTCCTTATTCTTTTGGCCTTGTCTGGTTTTTAAGAATTTTTATTTCAGTATTAAAAACATAACTGCTTTTTTGAATGAACATTTTATAAATGGTGATTTTAAAAAAAATTTGGAAAAAGCATGGATATTTTATAAAAAAATATCAAATTGTTTCTAAATCTCTAGACACATTTTTAAAAATTTTAACTTTCCAAATTTTCTGAACATTTTTAGAATTCGAAACTTTTTCACATTGTTGAATATATTTGAAACATTATTATATTTTTTTTAACTTCTGGATAGTTAAAAAAACAGGAATATTTCGAAAAACATGAACATGTTTGAAATTGAGAATAAGTTTTAAAACAAAATAAAAATCTTAGAATTACATTCTAGAACGTTCCCATGACCAATAATAAACTGGACTGGAAACTTTTAGAAGGTTTCAACTGTCCCAAACACCATGAAAAACGAAGTCTTATTGAAGCGTCAAATTGGAAAGACCGCAAATAGTAAAGGCTGCACAGAAGTTCGAGCGTAATTGGCCAGCCCACTCCGGCAATCCATGGTCCACTCCCTTGAGCGATATTGTTTTATTCATTCTATAATCATTTTTATCGGTTAATTTTCATTTGAAAACTTACTGGGCGTATTTTAGAATAAATATTTAAAACCATATTAATATAAATATATATGGTAAATAAATATCCTGGAATATTAAAAAAATATTCAGTGTGTGTTTAATAATATTCAATGTACATTATAAATATTCATTATATATTTAAAAGTTCACCATATATTATAAAATGTTAATTGTGAATTTATAAATTCACAGTCTATTGATAAATTTTTAATTGTACAACAAAATCATTAAAAAGGAGAAAGTACAAATGCAAGGAAACCGAACGAAGGAAAAAAATACAGATGGATTTGGGAAAAGGTAACAAATAAACAGGAATAAAAGCTGAATATTAATAATAAAAATAAAAACAAATATAAATTTAAAAGTAATAAAACAGAAAACTGGACGGAAAACCCCAAACAAAACTGGAAGGAAAACTCAGTGAAACTGCTCATGAGCAGTCACTAACTGAATGCCAACCTGGTTCTCAACAAAAAAAATAGAATGCTAACCTGGTTCTCAACAAAAAAATAGAATGCCAACCTTTTTCACTTTTCAACTACTGCACTCCCTTGAGCGACTTTTCTTGTATTCTTTTCTGCTTACATTTTTCAGTTGATTTTCCTATGAAAACTAACTATTGGATAATTCTTAGTATTTAGTTACTTAAAAACAATTTAAAGTAAAAATATGTATTGTATAATATTCTTGAAATACTAAAAATTTAGTATGCGCTTGAACTATTTAGTGTAAATTATAAAATATTCACTATATACTAAAAAGTTCACCATATTTTATAAAATGATAATTGTATATTTAAAAAATTCACCATTTATTGATAAATTTTTAAGTGTGCAATAATATTATTAAAGGAAAAATTGCAAAGTAATAAAACCGAAAGAAAATCAAAATCTAGATGAAATTGAGAAAATTTAACATGAATTAAAACTGAATATGAAATGAAATATAAATTCAAAACTCAAAAGTAAAAAAAGAAAGCTGAAAACTAGAGTAAACAGGAAAATCCAAACAAAACTAGAAAGAAAACTCACAGAAATTGCTCGAGAGCGGTACAGTAGTTGAATGCCAACCTGATCTTCTTCAATATCAATAGTAATCTCTAATAATGGGGCCCTGAAATTCGGAGGCCCTATTTAACCTCTTCGGTTGCACGTACGAAGATGTGGGGCTGAGCATGCCGTCTCACCGCATTATACATGAAAAAAATCTCATCTCAACACAATCATGTATAGAAAAGACAGGCAATGCTACACATACATGTTTTTATAGGAGTTTATAGGATTGATTTGATGTGGTAGTTTTTCATTGGGTGTAAGGGGAGGATGCGGGCCCACCCGCGTGAAAATCAGGGGGGATGGTTATTCTGTTTGGAAGGAGTCTGTAAGAGCCCGTAAAGCCCCGTACGAACATCATTTTTGTAGCAAAGACCCCTCTTTTCTTTGTGAAAATGCTCAAAACTTTTATAAAAGTTCACCGGAAGTACAAAGCATTACAGACATAATAAAAATTACATTGAGATCCTAAGACCACAGGCGAGCACTACCACCGCCAGAACAAGTTGCTGATGGCCGCTGTTGCTGCTCCCCTACCAGAGTCATACGTCTTCATCGTATCTATAATTTTTTATTGTTCCATGCTATTATATTATCTGTTTTGGATGTTTTATATGCATTAATATGCTATTTTATATTATTTTTGGGACTAACTTATTAACCTAGAGCCCAGTGACAGTTTTCGTTTTTCCTTGTTTTTTGAGTTTTACAGAAAAGGAATATCAAACGGAGTCCAAACGAAATAAAATTTTTGCGATGATTTTTTTTGGACCAGAAGACACACATAGGACTTGGAGAGGAAGGCAGAAGAGTCCCGAGGGCTCCACAAGCTCTCAGGGCGCGCCCTAGGGGGCGCCTCCTGGCTTGTGGGCCCCCCAGGAGTCCTCCAACCCTAATCTTTGGCCTATAAATTCAGAAATATTCCCAAACCACCAGAAGCGTCCACCAAAATACTTTTCTTCAGCCACAAGTCTCTGTTCCCGTGAGATCCCATCTTGGGGCCTCTTCTGGCGATCTGCCGGAGGGGGATTCGATCACGGAGGCTTCTACATCAACCCTATTGCCCTACCGATGATGTGCGAGTAGTTTACCACAGACCTACGGGTCCATATTTAGTAGCTATATGGCTTCTTCTCTCTCTTTGATCTTCAATACAATGTTCTCCTCGATGTTCTTGGAGTTCTATCTGATGTAATACTCTTTTTGCGGTGTGTTTGTCGAGATCCGATGAATTATGGATTTATGATCAACTTATCCATGAATATCATTTGAGTCTTCTCTGAACTCTTTTATGCATGATTAAATATCTTTGTATTTCTATTCTAATTATCGGTTTGGTTTGCCAACTAGATTGGTATTTTTTGCAATGAGGAAGGTGCTTAGTTTTGGGTTCAATCTTAAGGTGTCCTCACCTGGTGACAAAATAGGGGTAGCGAGGCACGTATTGTATTGTTGCCATCAATGATAAAAATATAGGGTTTTCATCATATTTCTTGAGTTTATTTCTCTACATCATGTCATCTTAGTTAAGGCGTTACTCCATTCTTATGAACTTAATACTCTAGATGCATGTTGGATAGCGGTCTATGTGTGGAGTAATAGTAATAGATGCAGGCAGGAGTCGGTCTACTTGACACGGACGTGATGCCTATATTCATAATCATTGTCTTGGATATCGTCATAACTTTACGCTTTTCTATCAATTGCTCGACAGTAATTTGCTCACCCACCATGTTGTTTTCTTTTAAGAGGGAAGCCTATAGTGAAACCTATGGCCCCCGGGTCTATTTTCCATCATATATTTTCATATCTATAAACCAAAAATTCCAAAAATACCTTGCTGCAATTTATTTGTTTTTACTTTGTTTTACGTTTTAGTAATCTTTTATATCTATCTCCATCAGATCTCATCTTGCAGTTGACCGTGAAGGGATTGACAACCTCTTTATCGTGTTGGGTGCAAGTGTTTGATTGTTTGTGCAGGTGCATAGATTGGAGACTTGCTTGTATCTCCTACTGGATTGATACCTTGGTTCTCTAACTGAGGGAAATACATATATCTACTTTGTTGCATCACTCTTTCCTCTTTAAGAGAAAAACCAACGTAAACTCAAGAAGTAGCAGTCAGCTTAACCTTGTCAGATTTACATTATTTTTCTATTTCAATGGGGGATGTTGAGGTAAACTTATGATGCTAACAAGTTGGTTAGGTGCCGAGTTGGATTAGACATCGATAGCCATGAAGTCTTCGCTCACGTGCCCCTAAGGAACAACGCCATGGAGCGGCAATCATCGTCGTTGAAACCTTGAATAGATCTGAATCACCTGACATCAAATCTCGCTACATGACGAGAAACCCTACCTCACCGCCCCAAGGAGAGGGTAAGAATCTACGTCGGAGCTCCTGTCAACTACGTCCATACGATGAACTCAAGGAGGATCGAAGTTTGTAAACCAAACTTAAAGAAGAAACGTCGCCATCCCCTTGAGAGTCGCATCCGTCTTTCCTCCGCAATTTGTCATCACTCGTGTGCACCCGGGACCAACTGCCCAGTCAGTCCCCCATCTTGAAATTGATCCAAGCTGAGCACGGTTAACTTTGGAACTCTTTTTGAATAGGCTCCAGAAAAAGAAGAAAATCGCCCTATTAAACCAGGCTATCACACAGGGGCATGGGGATTTCCCTCCATGCCACTAGCTGTCGGAGTGGGCGACGAATCCACGGTCTCACCTACGAAGTCTGGAGAGGAGAGTGTGCCCTAGTCGCCAAGGATATGAGTGAAAACGCCATGAGAATTTTCTTTCTATTGTGTTATTTATATCTAACTGATGATTTATAACTATAACAATAAATTATATGTTTTCTAGTTTTAGTTTTCGTATTATCTATACCAATATAAAAAGACCCAAATAGTAGATACAATAATCTCAACCATCAAACCAGGTCAATCCAACGACCTAGATTGCTCCAATGTTGAGCGCTCAACATGTTTAGCGCGTCATGAATATCTTCTAAATGTCGATGTTAGTGTTCATCACAAAAAAATCGACCAATATTTGCATGCAATTAATGCACGTACATATTTACTAGTTACTCTAAAAGCATGTTTCATCCAATCAAATATCATTAAAATATTACCGTAAAACATTTCCCGCAACAATGTGTGGATATCTAGTAATTCTAGTCGTTTCAAGGAGCAACGACATTGGAGACCGGCCGTTTGGGACCTCCTATTTGACGCCTTTGTGTCAAACTGGGAACTCTTACTTGATGCCGTTGTTAGCTTCAAATAGAAGGTGGCTCACGCAGGCCACCATGATTGGGTTGGCGCATTTCATGTAAGCTACTGGAGCGAGCGTTGCTACAATTTTTTAGTTTTACAAGGCTTTAGATGATTCTTTACTTCTTTTGGTATTTTTTGGATTTTAGAATTTGATTTTGGTCTTAAAAACATGAATATTTTATAAATGAACTTTTCTAAAAGGTGAATATTTTCTAAATTTGTTAATGGTTCTTTTAGGAAAATATGAATATTTAGTATGCAAAGGTAAAAGGATTGATTCTATCTAGTGTCTAGCTGCATATTTAACAATAGCAGCTGGGTGGGATTCATCAACCCAAACACTAATCTAGCATCTGATTCTAGCCATACAAAACTCGTCCCATAATCGCGTAGATATGCGATCAATCAAGGCTTGTTCCATGTGCCCGGACTAACTAACAATGCTATTGGACATAGCTTAGCATCATATACGTCCAAGAAAAAGTTGATGCAAGTCTCATTCTGCTAGTGTCTTTTGCGAAAAAGGAAGAAGGATACAAGTTTCAGCTGCAGATTCCTCTTTGAGCAGCTGGATTCAGTCTTGCTGGTATAAAGCAGTATCTGTGTGGGGAATGGAAATTAATTAAATGCAGCAGCTGGTTGCTGTTGCTGTTGTCTGTCTCCTATTGAGTTTCAAGAAAACTTTCTCGTCGGTGCATGTACCTGCATTTGCACAATCAATTAATCTTCTTCGACAGTGCTGCTAATTAATTAAACTGATAAAGAGATGAGTGATAGATGGCAACGTTGTTATTGTTATCGAGCTCTAGGTAGGCCATGCATCAAGGCTCTGAATCACTCTCTCCTTTTTGTTCTTCAACTCGCTTCCATTTAGAAAAGTGTGGCGCCATTCATCCTAGGTTGGTCTCAAAGATAGGCATCCTACTTTCTAGATAATGAGCAACATGCTAATAGCTTTGTTTTGGGTAGACATCTTTTAATATCCTTTTTGTTCCTTGATTTTTGAACAGATACGCTTAATTGTATGGTAGTACACAATATTGTTGTCATCTCTTGACACTATATTAGAGCGGCAATCATCGTCTACTAATTTAATATTACAAGCATAATGCCATCTTTTGATGTATTTTTTAAAACAGAGGCAAAAGATTTATCTTATCTATTAATTAAGAAGAGAATAAGTTTGTTACAATCCACCCAAATACCACATTAATTATTATTCTCGTAACACAATTGACCATAATTTTTTCGCTCCGGCGGTGAATCCAAAGGTTTGGCTCGGTCATGATGGTGCTGAGTAAAATGGTTGGTGGCGCGCTATTGTTGTGCAGTACCCTTGCATTCCTCTCATTCCATATGGTCTACGATACAAGTTTGGTAAGAGAAGCCATGGCCTTCCGCTTCGTGGTGTCGGCACCGGTTCGACTTGCCCATCGATCCTTTACAGGGGCCTCCAAATACCAAGAGGCCACGCCCAAGTCCTCGAGTTGTAGCTTCTCCATTACCAAACCCCATAGCCTCAAAGTTAACAACACTTAAGAAAGAGGTGTGTGCCGCACTCTTGCACTCTCTTAGCAGCTGCCGGCGCGCGTCCTTGGTCCACTACCAAAGGCACGACCCCGCCAGACCGCTGCCATCCCCCGCCCCGCCCGCCGCCAAGCACCCGCCAGATCCGGAACCAGACATGGGTCGTCGCCACCAGGCATGCTCGGCCTCCGCCACCACGGCACGTGCCACCGCCGTCACCACATAGCCTTCCACGCTGAGGCTCAGCCGCCGCACCCCACACAGTGGCACACCCCCGCACGTTGATGTTGTCCCGAGCCGCCCACCGCCGCACGGAGAGAAGAGGAGACCCCACCATCGCCGACCGGGCTTTGCCCGTCATCGAGCTCCGACAGCGGCAAGGAGAGGGAGGGAAGGTGGGAGCTAAGGGGGCGGCGGCTAGGGTTTCCCCCGTCGCTTGCGAGAGCGACACAGGGAGGGGGGCGTCTCACCTAGCTTAGTTTCGCAACAACGGCATGCATGCTACCTGTTTCTGTGTTTTTTTCATTATATATTTTTCACGTCGGTTAGTCGCGGTCTAGTAATTCAATAAATTTTATACTATGAGCATACTGCCATCTTTCAGTATTAATCATGCGAGTGGTTGTCACGTTCACATCTCGGAATATCATTGACAACCAAATTCAGCATACCGTCGTCCAGTTGCAAAGACCTTCTATCTTGAAACATGTTAGACTATGTATAGCTTCTGTATTTATGTACATATATTGTACCAATTGTAACACACTCATTATATATATGAAATAAGCCACCCCTAGAGGGTTGAGCTGATTCCCTCAAATCATTGTCTTACATGGTAACAGGCCTGGCTACGTCCTCTGCTTCCGCGAAACCCTAATCGTGCCGCCGCCCCTACATCGCGCCGCCGCCATGTCAAGTGCCGCTGCCTCCAGCTCCTCCTCCGCCGGGTTTCTTCCGGCCTCGCTCGCCGCCCTCCTCTCTCTCCCGCTCGACTCGGCCACCATGCGGCCGCCTCAGATCGGGACCAGGAGCATCGGCTCGTTCTTCTCCAACAATCCTCCGACTCCTTCATCGTCGGGGCATGCGCTGACGATCCATACGTCGAGCGCTCCTTCACCCGCATCATCGACCGGCGCCATCGCGCCTCTGGCCTTCGCGCTCGAGGCCACCTCGTTGGCCATCACGGCGGGCCTCATGGCGCCCGCGCCCCCGGCAGGATCCACTTCGGTCGCGCTGGCTGCTTCCCTCTACGGGGCGTATCCGCCGCCGCCGCACGCGGGTTTCAATCCCGTGGTGTCGCCCGCGCCGCCCGTCCCTGCCCCCATGGCGTACGCGCCCCCGGCAGGTGTCTCGACGGGATCGATGCCTCCACCGTTCCACTTCGGCAACCTCATCACTGTCAAGCTCTTGTCCAATGTTCAAGAAATCGTTAACTGGTAGCTGCTCGGTCAGTTTAGGAGTAGCGATTAGTCGGTGAATCGACCTATTAACTGGATTAATCGGTCCACCATTAATTAGTAGATTGAATAGAAACTTGCCAACATATATCTAGATTTTTAATTATTATACCATACTCTCATGCCCCCAGCTATGTAGTATACCAAAATATGGTGCCATACACACATGAAAAGCATAGAGAGGAGGTAAAATTATTAATCCTATCTATTAAGGAGCGGCATGGGGCCCGAAGGGGTTATGGGCCAAACTTTTGGGCTTTGTTTGCCCACCCGTTAGTGGGCCAGCAGGGATTAATCAGCATGACAACTGATTAATCGGTCTAACTGGCCAATTAATCGGCCAGACAAGTTAACGCGATGAATAGGTGTTATTCGATTCGACCATGCTATGAGTAGCGATTAACTGGCCCATTAACTGATTAATCGGGTGAATTCTTGAACAATGCTCTCGTCCGACAATTATATTTTCTAGCGTGCGCAGGTTCTTCCGCTCCTTGGGAGCCACTACTTGCTTGGCTACGCCGACGGCACTTTTCCTTGCCCTCCCGCGCTGGTGGACAGCGTGAACGGTCCGGTTTACAACCCGGCGCACCGTGTTTGGACGGGGCAGGACCAGGCGAACCTCTCCTCCATCCAGGGTTCGCTCACTCCGGCTGTTGCCGGGCTCATCATCTTTGCAAAGACTTCCCATGAGGCTTGGACCATCCTTGAGCACTCTTTTGCGTCACAGTCGCAAGCCCATGTTAGTGCCCTCTGTCGCGAGCTTGGCGCATGTGAGAAGCTTGACTCCGCGGCCACAGAGTTCTACAACAAGGTCAAGGCTCTTGCTGACACGCTGGCGTCCATTGGACAGCCGCTTACCGACTCCGAGTCCAACTCCTTCATTGTCAACGGCCTCGACGAAGAGTATGATGGTTTGGTTGAGATCATCAATGAGCGCGGCAACACGGCCCCCATGATGGTGCATGAGGTCTACTCTCGACTTCTTCTCACTGAGCAGCGTGTTGAGGCGAGCTGTGCCAACCGCAGCTGCGGCTCCTCCTCCGCCAATGCGGCCTATAGAGGTGGTCTCCCCTCCGATGGCGCTCAGTCATCCGCCTCGGGCAAGGGGCCAGCGTCGCTGCCTCCAGCCTCGTCCACCCCCACTCTGACTCTACCTAGCGATGGGGGTCGGTGGGTCTGCCAGCTGTGTGGTCTTGACGGGCATTGGGCCTCCAAGTGCCATCGCCACTTTCAGAAGAGTTTCCTCGATCTCGGCAACGACGGCAAGGATACGCGCAACACCGCGCGTCACGTGGCCATGGCTGATCGCCCGACGTCGCAGAAGTCTCAGGGCCATACTCAGTCCTACTCCATTGATCCGCACTGGTACATGGACTCTGGGGCAACGGAGCATCTGACGAATGAGATGGGGAAGCTTCATCCTCGCGAGCCCTATCACGGCTCCGTTAAGATCCACACTGCCAACGGAGCAGGTATGCACATCTCTCATATTGGTCAAGCATCTCTTCTTACTAGTCATGCCACTAGGAGGCTTCAGCTTCGTGATCTTCTTAGAGTACCATATGTGACGCGTAATGTCCTTTCAGTTCCTAAACTCACTTATGACAATAATGTGTTTTGTGAATTTCACCCGTTTGATCTTTTTATTAAGGATCGGGACACAAGGAACATTCTTCTTAGTGGGCGTCTCTACCAGGGCCTTTACCGTCTGGAGCATCCTGGAGTCTCTCGGGTTTTCAGTGGAGTTCGCGTCTCGTCGTCACAGTGGCATGCTCGTCTTGGTCATCCTGCCACACCTATCGTTCGTCATGTTTTGCATCGTCATGGGCTTCCTAGTGTCTCTAGCAATAATGATGTAGCAATGTGTGATGCTTGTCAGCAGGGGAAGAGTCATCAACTTCCCTTTTCGGAGTCTACTCGTGAGGTGAGACATCCTTTAGAACTTGTTTTTCGGATGTATGGGGCCCTGCCCAAACTTCTGTCAGTGGTCATGACTACTATATCAGTTTTGTGGATGCTTACAGTCGCTTTACTTGGCTCTATCTTATTAAGCGTAAGTCTGGTGTGTTTGATATGTCGTTCAGTTTCGAAAACATGTTGAACGTCTTCTCAAGCATAAAATCGTTCATGTTCAGTCGGACTGGGGTGGTGAGTATCACAATCTCAACTCCTTCTTCCAGTCGCATGGGATTGATCATCGTTTAGCTTGTCCACATACTCATCAGCAGAATGGTTCCGTCGAACGTAAGCATCGTCATATTGTCGAGACTAGTCTCACTCTTTTGGCCCATGCATCGGTTCCTTTCCGGTTTTGGAGTGATGCTTTTACCACTGCATGCTTTCTTATCAATCGTACTCCCACACGTGTTCTCAACATGAAGACTCCCATTAAACTTCTTCTTAATGAACAACCTGACTATACTTTCTTTAAAGTATTTGGGTGTGCTTGTTGGCCGCATCTTCGAGCCTATAACAAATGCAAGCTGGAATTTAGGTCCAAAAAGTGTGTCTTTCTTGGCTATAGTTCCCTTCATAAAAGTTACAAATGTCTTCATGTTTCCACTAATCGTGTCTACATTTTTTGGGATGTAGTGTTTGATGAGCTTGTCTTTCTGTTTGCCAACCTACCCGTGTCCACAGATGCCTCTCCTTCCATGCATTCATCCTCTCTTGCCTCTGACCAATTTGATGATGTTGCATACTCTCATGTGTTATTGCCTAACCATGATGCAAGAACTGGACGTGGGGCTCGTTTGGAGCTTTTGGAGGATCCACCATCTTCATCGCCTCCGTTCTCTGATATGCACGTCGATTGCGCCGCGTCGTTGCATGGCCTTGATCCGCGCACCCATGCACGATCGGCGGATGTGCCTGTGGCGCCGCCTGCTGACTCTGAGTTGGCCTTGTCCTCTGATCGGCCCGGCACGCCCGTCACGCCTACCTCGCTGTCGCCAGTGGTTCGGTCCTCTACGCGGTGTCTCCTGCGGCTCGGCCCGCTACGCCGGTGTCGCCCGCGGCTCGGCCGGTTAGCCCACTGGCGGGCTCTGGATCCACCTCGCCACGTGCCACGTTGGTAGACTTGACTGCATCGCCTGGCTCCTCGCCACCTGGGCTCTCTACGTCAACATTGCCCAGCCTCTCGCTGGCTGATTCTTCTTCGTCATCATCGCCCAGTCCCTCGTCGGCTGCTCCCTCAACCTCGACGGCTCCTGTGTCACGTCCACATACGCGCAGTCGCAGTGGTATTTTTTGCCCTAAGGAACGTAAGGATGGTACTGTTGCTTGGTTGGCGGCATGTCTGGTTGCTGCTGTTGCGGATCCGTCTTCTGAGCCTTGCTCGTATCAGGCTGCCATGCACATTCCTCATTGGCGAGAGGCTATGGAGCAGGAGTATCATGCTCTTCTTCGCAATAAGACTTGGACTTTTGTTCCTCCCCCACCCACGGGTTAATGTTATTGACTCTAAGTGGGTGTTCAAAGTGAAGATGCACTTGGATGGATCTATTGAGCGTTATAAAGCGGGCCTTGTTGCCAGAGGATTTCGGCAGCGCTATGGTCTTGATTATGAGGACACCTTCAGTCCCATTGTCAAGCCTACCACCATTCGGCTTCTTCTTTCTCTTGCTGTCACTCGAGGTTGGTCTCTTCGTCAGTTTGATGTACAGAATGCCTTTCTTCATGGTTTCTTGGAGGAAGAGGTTTATATGCGACAGCCGCCTGGTTTTTCTGATCCTGACCGTCCTGGTCACATCTGTCGTCTCACCAAAGTGCTCTATGGTCTGAAGCAAGCTCCTCGTGTCTGGCATGCTCGTCTTGCCTCAGCTCTTCGTGCTCATGGGTTTGTGTTGTCTACTGCTGACTTCTCATTATTTCTTCTACAGAAGCCAGAGGTCACTATGTATCTTTTGGTCTATGAGGATGATATTATTCTCGTCAGTTCCTCTCGGTCTGCTGCTGATGCTCTTGTTCGCTCTCTTGGTACTGATTTTGCTGTCAAAGATCTTGGGAAGCTTCACTACTTTCTTGGGGTTGAGGTTACTTCTCGTGCTGATGGTCTTGTTATGACGCAGAAGAAGTACTCCTTGGATTTATTGCAGCGAGCTGGGATGCTAAAGTGCAAACCGACTACCACACCCATGTCGTCTACCGACAAGATCACTGCTGTTGATGGTGAGCTTCTGTCTTCTGCGGATGCCACAGAGTACAGGAGTATTGTTGGTGGTCTCTAGTACTTGACGATCACGAGACCAGATATTTCTTATGCTGTCAACAGGGTTTGTCAGTATCTTCAGGCTCCCCGAGACACTCATTGGATTGTTGTTAAGCGCATCCTGCGTTATGTCCAATTCACAGTGTCTTTTGGGATGCATATTCGGCCGACTCCCTCTCGGGTTCTCTTGACCTATTATGATGCGGATTGGGCTGGCAGTCCGGATGATAGGCGATCCACGGGGGGCTATGTTGCATTCTTTGGCTCTAACTTGATCGCCTAGAGTGCTCGGAAACAGACTACTGTATCGCGTAGTAGTACTGAAGCTGAGTATAAGGCTGTGGCTAATGCTACTGCAGAGATTATCTGAGTGCAATCTTTGCTTCAGGAGTTGGGTATGTCTCAACCGCAGCCTCCTATTCTTTGATATGATAACATCGGTGCTACATACCTTTCTGCAAATCCGGTATTTCATGCCCGAATGAAACACATTGAAGTTGACTATCACTTTGTACAGGAACGTGTGTCACAAAAGCAACTCCAGATCAAGTTCATCTCTTCTAAGGATCAACTTGCAGACATCTTCACTAAGCATTTGCCTGTACCACAGTTCGAGGCCTGTAGGCGCAATCTTTACCCTTCTCAGTTCTTTAGAAAGTGGCTAAGATTGAGGGAGGGTGTTAGACTATGTATAGCTTCTGTATCGCCTAGAGGGTTGAGCTGGTTCCCCCAAATCATTGTCTTACAAAACAATACCGTACAGTTCTTGTCTTTTTTGGGATCATAAAATACAGTCCGCACCTTCTTCCTTTCCATTTCTTTTTCTTTGCAGCCGCTGTGGATAAGGATAAAGAGCAGTCATGTACGTGCTAATGATCTCATACTCTCCCTTAATGAATTAGGCTAATCTAACCAAAGGTATCAGACTAGTTAAATTTGTTTAGTAAGCAGGGGTAAAAGGACCGATTCTAGTTAGTGCCAGGTTGCATATTTCACACTGGCAGCTGGTGGCATGCATTAACCCGAACGATCATCTAATCTAGCATCTGATCCCTGCAGCAGGTTATACGGAACTCCTCCCATAATCCTGTAAGATGTGCCATCGATCGATGCTTGTTCCCCCGTGTGCCGAACTAACCAACAATCCCTATTACACATTGCTTAGCATTAGATAATTCGGAGAAAAAGATGGTGCATGTCCCACTCTGCTGCTAGTATCTTGTTGCACAAAAGAAACACCAAGAAAAGTCCAGTCCCAGTCCCCTGTGGTGCAGCTGGATTCAATCAATCTTGCTGGCATAAAGCTAGTCGAATCGGATTAAAGGCAGCAGCCGATCAAGGTGCTTGTTGCTGTCTCCCATGGCCAGTTGGCCACCATGGCCACCATGGAGTTCCACAGGAATTTTCTCAGTGCTTGCACCTGCATCTGCACAAACCTCTGATCAGTGCTGATAATTGGAGTGATGAGTGACAGATTGCGACCTTGTTAATGTTATCCGTCTCCCGGTAGGGCCGTCCTTTTTGTTTTGCCACTTGCTTCCATTTAGGTAGCATCATGGGAGAAAAAACTAGTGCCAATTGTTGCCGTTGTTGCTATTATATGATGATGGTTTCCTCCGAATCTGTGTGCTCATATGTAGTAGTACTGTTATTTTTGTTCCTCATTATCTCTGATTTGATTTCGCCTCCGTGATTTCGCAAGCGTATCCAATCGTTTGACTTGTGCATAAACAACGGGGGGTCGATGTTGTATACAATTGAGCAGGAGTATCTCGAAAGATCTGGAGTTTCTAGTGAAATGTTTTTGTGCAAGTACACTTGCCAGGAAATAAAAATGAAAAGGTAGACAGATGGGAAATTAAAGGGAGAGGCAGGCATGCTAACCACCTGCCTGCCTGCGTGCAGCAATGAGAAGAACAGTTAGCAACCACATTAAATCAAGCTGGACCAATTGGTTGGATCCATGTAGCTGTCAGCGCGTGCAGCAGTTCCATGATGCTTTATGGGATCACTACACGTTTAAGTACAGTGACATCCATCTAATTTGCCTCAATGATTACCGCGGCATGGATGATCGTACACACACTATGGCAGCTGATCAGACATTTTACTTGATGAGTATAAGTACAACCTGATCTCAAGCCCATACCATATGGCACCGGTAATCAGACATTTTACTAAACAGAAGATAATGCATGATTACCGGGTCAATGTAAATCTGCAAGAGTGGTTAACTAATTATTCGGCCGATAAGAACGAACTCGCATAGCATCACATCTGAGATTAAGAAGAAAAGACCTTGGGATAATTTACTTGCACAACTTCTGATTTCCAACCCATGATTTTACATTGACCTGCTGCTAGGTACTCCCTCCGTTCCAAAATAGATGACTCAATTTTATACAAAGTTAGTACAAAGTTGAGTCATCTATTTTGGAACGGAGGGAGTAGTATATAATCAGGTATTTTCTAAAGCATGGTTACCAGGTCAATATAAATCTCGAAACTTCGGTTAACCATGTGGTCGATAAGAACGAACGAACACACATCACATTGCCATAGATATTTTATGACAGAATCAAAAAGAAGAGATCTTGAGATGGAATAAAAAATATCTCGGGATATTTTTGTTTGTTCGCCTTGCAAGAAAAGAAAAGAAAAGAAAAGGTCTTTGTGCCTGTCCTTTGCTTTCCATAATGTGTGCCGCTTTCTTATCCTGCATGCCTTTACTCCTCCTTTTTCTCCACCCTCATGGGGCGATGGATGGATGGGTACGTTAGTGAAATGCCCACTCGGACGGCTGGGTTTACGAATTAGGTTCAGTTATTCTCCGGCGCCTTTTCTGAATGTGCATGGTGAAATTTCCTGCATCTGGACTGGACGCGCTGCTCGCCCATCCCACTGAAACTGAAATGCCTCTGCCTGCTTGCCGTGTTTGCATGCAGCATTTTGATTGTGCTTGTCCTCGTCAGAGAGCAGTAAGTAGATAACATCCATGATCTATGCATCCACCCAAGTGGACTGAACCTGAACCGAATTGAATGGGGATGAATGGCGCTGCCGTACTGGTTGGTGCTGCACCTGTTTTGCAATGACACATGGATGGATGGATGGATGGATGGATGGACAGTTACGCCAACCAAACCAAACCAGCAGCCTCCTCTGCACCTGAGCTTCTCTGCTAGCTGTCCACTGCCCAGTATCCCTAACGGCTCACACAGCATGTAACACTGGATTAATTGTGTGAAATTTCGAAATGTTCTGGTACTTCTCGGTAAGATTCAGCCAAATACTCCCTCCTCCGTCCGAAAATAAGTGTATAATGAGATGGAGCGAGTAACAAGAAGGGTTTTAGACTTGAGTGGGTGTTTACATGCAAGAAACCACAAAAAAGTCTTACATTTTTTAGTACTTAACTAGCAGTAACATGACAGTCAGAGTTTCAGACTTGAGTGGGCATTAGAATATATACAGGATTGATTCAGTGGGAATTACTAGCAGCAGAAAAATCCAGAGAATTCATGATTGCCCATGTGTTTCAGGCTCCAGCAGCCATGCATACATGGTAGTAGTAGTAAAACCTGCCAGATCTTTTGTCCATGTTTAACCCCAGTGGCATCCACGTCGGATAATGCTCTCGCGCCAGTGCAAAGCCGAATCTATTTTTGCAAATCTCCCTGTCATACGCCGCTGAAAGTTTTCAAGTACAGAAATATCAACGGAACATCTGAATCTGGACGAACCAAGGAAGACAGTGGGCGGAGCAAAGGGAAGAAAAGCAGGCGGTTTTCGTTTCTTTCTTTCTTTCTTTCTTTCTTGCACCCTGGCCCGCCGGCCCCGCTCGTCGCCTCCCTCGGCTCGGCCCTATCCACCACCCGTGGACGACGGACGGTCTCCTTAAATCCGATCCGCGGATCACCACTACCACCACCATTACCGCGCCTCCGCTCTCCCCTGCCTTTCTCGCGCGCCCACCCACCCCCGGACACACCCGCCTCACTCCCAACCGGACCCAACCACCACTCAAGGTCGGCACTGCCGTTGCGATTTCTTGGCGAGCGTTCAGATCAGATTTCGCTGTGAAGAAGCCGCCGGATCTTCTCCGAGGGCTGGCCGAGATCCGGAGTGCAAATCTGAGTCCCGTGCGTCTCCGAGCCTCAGGGGATTCCATGCGAGATTTTGATTTTGGGGATCTTTCTTGTTGGATAACAGTTCAGCGGTGCTCTCTACACCAGTGGTGAGGAAACTGCTCTCTTCTCCCCAACATCTGCTCTAGCCCTCGCATTACATCTTTGATTTTGCATCTGAGTAGTAGTTACTCCTAGTCTGTTAGCTAGCTGATCCCGGAAGCGCAGAAAAAAGATGATGAACCTGAGGCTGTGTGTGTGGAAAAACTGCTCAGATTCAACTGTTTTTTCAGCAGCCTTTGGTGAAGGAAAGAAACCCTGTCTGTTTTTCATTTATCCAGATGCCAACTGCTGGATCCGTGCTCGATTTCCAGAGCTGGGGAGTGCCTTTGCCTGATCTGGGCACAGGAATCTGCAGTCAATCTCTAGGGAAAAGGCACCCTTTTTTCCACTCCACCGTTTCTTAGATTGTACTCCGTACAGTAGTAGTAGCAAAGACTAATATTTCCAAGTTTAATGAATATACTACTACTGCGCGCCGGCGTCAACGGGAGGCCTAAAACGTTCTCGTTTATCCACGACGCGCGGATTAAGGATAGGAACAAGGAGAAAAGGGTTAGTTTTGCTGATCAAGGATGCCTGTAATAAGGTGTTATGTTGGCCTTTCACCATCGGAGAAGCCGTGCCGCATCTGGTTATGTTTGTATCTAGTACGCAAACGAGAATGACTAATCAACTGATTGGTCCACTGTCCCTGGCCAGGGTCTGGGTTAGTCAAGTGGGCATGGTTTTTCTCTGTTAGGCTTGACTTTCACCATACTCACTATTAAATCTCCATATGGCATCATATGCTTCTAGATAGAAGCAGTCGCTGTTAAGCGTCCTTGGTTTAGGAGCTACCATGCTGTGTGCGATACGTTGGTTTTGTCGCTAGATAGGAACAGAATGTAAGATAATCTATGGCATGCCTTAGCGGGTTCTGTAATGTTCATAGCATGCCTTTGAGCTTATTTCACAAGGTATTGATCACCGTGCTGCTTCTGAATTGCAGATCGCACTTTTGCTGTTGTCGCCTGCTGCGGTTGGTTACTCAGGGTTTGCATCAAGTCCAAAGATGACTTTGCGCAGCATAGTTCGCGATTTAAGGGAGAGCTTTGGAAACCTGTCAAGGCGGAATTTCGAGGCGAAAATCTCAAGCGTCCCAAGCCTTTCGGGCCATCACAGGGGGAAATCGCTTGAATCTGCAAGTGATCTGCAGGATAGTCTTGTCACAAACCTGCAAGGCAATTGGGCTAGCCTTCCTCCTGAATTACTTCGGGATGTGATGAAAAGGTTGGAGGAAGACGACAGCAATTGGCCATCCCGCAAGGATGTTGTTGCTTGCGCTTCTGTCTGTACAACTTGGAGAGAGATGTGCAAGGATATAGTGAGGAATCCAGAATTCTGTGGAAAGCTCACCTTTCCTGTGTCCCTTAAGCAGGTAACCGCACCATTCTATCTGATTAATAAGAAAACTTGACATTCATATTGTTAATCAGTCTGGCCCTGTATTTAATTAAGCTATCTTTTTTTGTTATTTGGGATGTGATATTTTCTTACCTTTTAACACTTGGTTCAATTTCTCATGTGCAGCCTGGATCTCGAGATGGATTGATCCAGTGTTTCATCAAAAGGGACAAGTCAAAGCTAACTTATCGTCTCTACCTGTCCCTTACTTCTGGTATGTTTGTGTAATTGCCCTGCACTTCTCCGTTGTGCTCCTAATCATCATTTTTTTATTCAGTTTTGATGATTCAAATGTATAAAAATAAAAAGTATAGTGTATAAAGCCTTAGTAACCTCAGTAAAATTGTAGGGATGCCCTGTTTTATTCATAAATCTGTATTTGCTACAGAGGTTTAAGTAGTTTAGTTTTAATATGGTCAGAAGTCAGAACAAATACACAGCACACTGAGCATTTTGATTGCATCTTGCAGCTGTGCTTGATGATAATGGCAAGTTCCTACTGTCAGCTAAAAGGAGTCGGAGAACAACTTACACCGACTATGCCATTTCTATGGATCCTAAAAATATATCCCGGTCAAGTAGTGGCTACATCGGGAAATTGAGGTAACATACCCTTTGACAACAGTCTTCCCTTACCCCATTGTCACTTGAAATGACTTTGTCCGGGTATATGTGCATACAAATCTAACAGACAACATGGATGGTACTTGCAGGTCAAATTTCCTCGGCACCAAATTCATCATCTACGACACGCAGCCGCCCTACAATGCCAGTAAACTCTGCCCGCAGGAACGGACCAGCCGGCGGTTCTCCTCCAGGAAAGTTTCCCCGAAAGTTCCTGCGGCGACCGGTAGCTACCCCATCGCTCAGGTGAACTACGAGCTGAACGTGCTCGGCACCCGCGGGCCAAGGCGGATGCAGTGCACCATGAACTCCATCCCGACATCAGCGGTAGACCCCGACGGCGTTGTGCCTGGCCAACCGAAGGAGCTCCTCCCCCGGCTATTCGAGGAATCCTTCCGCACCACAGCAAGTTCCAGGTACTCCACGGACTTCAGCAGCTGCCGCTTCTCCGAGTTTGGGGGAGGGCCTCTGAGAGAAGAAGGCGGCGATGAAAATGCGGGGGACAAGGAGAGCCCGCTGGTTCTCAAGAACAAATCGCCTCGGTGGCATGAGCAGCTGCAGTGCTGGTGCCTCAACTTCCGTGGCCGCGTCACGGTGGCCTCGGTCAAGAACTTCCAGCTGATCGCCGCACCCGCCCCGCCACCGCCGGCCTCTGGAGGAGAGGCAGCTCCCGAGCCGTCTTTACAGCCGCAACCACCCCAGCAGCAGCCTACCTCTGCTACCGCACAACCCCAGCCTGCTGGCAGTTCGTTGTCTGCATCGTCGTCCTCGTCCTCAAGCCACCACGACACGGTGCTTCTGCAGTTCGGGAAGGTGTCCAAGGACACCTTCACCATGGACTACCGGTACCCGCTGTCGGCGTTCCAGGCCTTCGCCATCTGCCTGACCAGCTTCGACACCAAGCTGGCGTGTGAATAAATAAATAGATTCTCTACGACATCAGTGGTCATTCAGTGTCGTCTCTCCGTCGAGCTTCCGCGCCCAGGCCTGGGAACAAACGAGCGAACATATGCATCAAGTGCATGAGTAAATTTCTCTGCAAATTGTTGGTTCAGTTTCAGTCCCCCAGTGTGCTGGTTAAAGCTGTTATCAATCGGGTAGGGGAGATGATATGCTTGTTAAAGCTGTTGGTAGGGAGGGTTAGGGGTTGAAGGTGTGTCTGTGGTTCAGGGACAGGCTTCCACTATGTGATTGATTGCTACCTATGCATGTCTGATGCTGCCTCTGCTTGGGACTGGTATGAAATGTGAAGAGATGTTGAGTTGCAAAGGTAGTGCTAGGGATGTGTGGTCTTGCAAGGTTGAGAGTTGTCCTGGTCTCTCAGTCTCAGGCATTGTAATTGTACCTGGTGGGTGCCCAGACAGCAACATGTACTGGAAGTTACTGCTGAATGCTGGACTGATGTGACCATGGATGTGAGAAATCTTGATTTAATCAGTTGATTTGCTTGCTTGCCTGGTGTGCTGCACTGCACCTGCTCATATTGGGCGATCGCTGCCATTATTAGCTTATAAAAGAAAAATACTACTCCCTCGGATACATATTAATTGGCGTCTACTTAGTACAACTTTGTACTTAAGTTGAACTAGACACGGGTGAACTAATATGGATTAGAGGTGAGTATAATAATGATTAAGAAAGTATTTGTATATGTATATATGGTGTTGCGTGGTCCGTACAACTCTACATATGAAGCGTGAAGGAAGGAGGAGCCTGTGGAGGTACCTACCAGATGCTGCAGATACACACACATCTTGCAATGCACTGTTGAGTTGTCTGGAACCCTCCACATTACGCACACGCAGCAACATGTACGTACGTACGTACAGCTAGCTAGCTGCTGAACAGCGACATGGTGTGCTTGTGCCCACACCACACTGGACCCAACAAGCCAACATACACACTCCAACAAACTAACAAACAGTTGCCAGTGCTTATCTTGTTCCCCCAAGAAGGCTACTCGTGTTACAGCAACATTAGATGACCCTAACCGAATTTTTTTTTTGAAAAACAAATGGACTTTATTCAATGGAATTAACAGATACATCGTTTGTGAGGAAATGGTACAATCTCAAACATAGGCTCCTCAACCAATCAATGGTAGAAGAAAATCTAGCCAACCTAGCAAGCCCGTGCGCAACCTTATTGGCTTCCCTATTACAATGTTCAAACCTAGAGGTAGGAAAATCACACGCCAAAAAATAGCAATCATCAAAGATTGCCGCCGCCGCTCCTGCTGACCGTCCGCCATTATTCATCGTTTCAATAACCTCCAAATTATCAGAATTAATAACTAGGCGATTGCAACCCGCACGATTGCGCTAGTGAAAAACCGAATCTGAGAGCCCAAGCTTCCGCTGTTAGAGCATCGATGCAATGATCAATTTTCCAAGTACCCCTTGCAATAAACTTCCCTTTGTCGTTCCTCAGGACAGCCCCCGCCCTACCTTTAAGAAGATCATGATCAAAAGAAGCGTCAACATTAAGTTTCACAAAACCCACCGGGGGACGAATCCAACCCCCTCTTTTCATAGAAGCCCTTGGACTGGAAGCAACAACATAATTAGTCGTAAGAGCTTGTATCCCCATTGAAATCTGTTTTGCATCTTGAATTCTCTCCTTGTGCACTAATTTACGTCTTTCCCACCATAAATACCAAGACGTAATGGCAATCATCTCCCAAGTATTCTGGAACCCCATAATAGATATATCTTGGTCACACATGAGCAACAAAAACTCGAGGACTGCCTCTCCAGCATGATCAACTTCACAAGCTTGAGCAATGATCTCGTCTAATCCCAGCCTTCTCCAGACCTCTTTTGCCTTCTGGCATTGAAACAACATATGCTTTGTGTCTTCTAAACCAGAAGCACAACAAGGGCATAAAGGTGAAACTTCCATGTGTCTATTAGCAAGCGTAACACGGCATGGAAGAGTACCATGCAGTGTCAGCCAAATAAAAAATTTCACCTTCGCTGGACAAGATAACTTCCAAATCTTACACCAAATTGGATTAAAGTTTGTTCGACCCATTCAATTAGTACGACGAAGTTTCCTTCCATGTTGATAATCCCACTCAACAAAATATGCAGATCGAACAGAAAAAATCCCACTCTTAGTATGACTCCAGGCAACAAAATCTAACATATCAAACTGAGGCAGAGGGATAGCAAGGACCCGCTGTAAATCAACAGGCCACAAGGTCTGTCTGATGAGATCCTCATCCCACCTGTTCGAAGAGGGGTCAATGAGATCGGACACTTTTGATAACAAATGTTGTCCCTTTGGAGTGATGACTTTCCTGTTAGCACAGTTAGGGATCCAAGCATCTTCCGAAATGTCAATTTTCTGACCATTTCCAACACACCAAATATAGCCATGTTTGAAGGTATTAACCCCCGCCATAATACTTTGCCATGTGAAGGATGATCCCTTTTTTAACTTTGCGTTCAATAAATCTCCATCAGGAAAAAAGTTAGCTCGCAAAATGGTGGCACACAAGGAATCTGGGTTCTCAAACCTGTGGTGCGACAAATGCACTTCCCCCCCCCCCCCCCCCTACGACCCGAAAAATGGATCGGGTTCCACTATCAAACGACACCGAATCAGAAACACAACAAAAGCATCCCCGTGCAATGCGGCAACAAACTATGTGGCAAATGCGTCGGAGATCAGAACAACGCACGCCCATTAAAAAAGAGCTTCAAGGCCGAAACACATGTGAGCAACTGGAGGGGCCTGAATTCATCGGGTCGGTGGTACCCGTGGCTGAGGATGTTGATGCGGTGGTATCTGTGAGAGATAAGGTTGATGAGACTCTCTTTGAGATACAACTTCGTAGCTTGTTTGGACGTTTGGAAGCGGTCAGCCCTGGTTCTGGCAAGACGACTGTGGAGAAGTCTCTCGGGAGCAAAACCAGAAAAAGTGACACCACAGGAAAGATGTCCGCAACTAATTGATGGATGAATAACAATCTCTTGGTCGGTCCTTATGGCATGGCTTGTCTCCGTGGAATTGGCGGTGTTCGTGTACTTCGCCCGAGGTGCTCTCCTTAGGGGTTTCCTCTTTGTGATGTAGGGGCGTGGTGGTTAATGGTCGTTACGTGTTGCTTATTGTTGTAGGGATGATCGTGCGCTCCTGGGGTTGTGTAGTTTATGAGTAGTCCGCATGTGGTTGGCTTGTATCGGTATTCGTCCGGTTTTTCGTTAATTAAGTGGAGAATTCTCTTCTAATTAATTGATCAATGAGGCAAATCTTTTACCTCCATTTTAAAAAACAAAGAGCGGAACACAGCTCATGAAACAAAAAAAAGGAAATTTTCGTTGTGATAGCCGAACGGGTCCAAAAGTCGGATTTTAGCCATCGGTTCGGACAACATGGTTATGTGCAGGGTCTGAAACTGATTAATTTTTTAAGAAACCTCGTGTGAGGGCAGGGGTTCTTGCATTTCATTAAAAAGAAGTGAGCTGGTCGAGTTTATAAGAAAAACCGGACAAAAAAACCTAACATCCCCAGCTAATCATAAAAAACCAAATGAAACCCCAAAAAGGGAAGAAAAAAGGAAAAGGAGCCACTAGAGTCTACGTTGCTGCCGAGAGTGACGTGGTGCCGTCGCTGCTCCGTCAGCATCGCCCCGTCCATCTCCTTGACCAATTGATTTGCATGCTCACCAGTTAATTTCTATGGTAAGAAGGACTCGCGGCATTGCTTTGCTGGGCTGCATACAGGCACAGCCGCACAGCTGCAGATTTCAGGCAGGCAGCACAGCACAGAGCAGTGCTGGCTATCTTGCCGTGCCTAGTTTGGCTTTGGGTCTTATTTAACTTATTAATTTGGATTAACTTTTGAAACCTGTTGACACTGTAATGCTGGTCAGCTCAATCGGCTGTTGCCGAGTAAATAGTATAAAACTACTAGTTTACAGGCTAAGATTTCAAAAAACTACCACTTTTTAATTTTTCTCAGAAAGCTACCAAACGCGCGGTCCGCTGTTTCAAAAAATCCAAACCCGCGGTGACTAGCGATTTAACCGTTTTTCTGACGGCCTGGGCCCATCTGTCAGCCCACGTGGCCACGCGCGCTCACGGCGCGGCAGTTGACGGCCGTTAGCCGACCGGCCCGGTCGGAACTGGGGTAAATATACCCGCTCAGTCGGTCGGGATCACACGCTCGCTCACTCTCTCGTGCTCGCTCACTCCCCTGCTCCCAGTCCCCTGCTCCAGTACGAGCTCGCCGCCGCGCGCCGTCTTCGAGGCCGGTGGCCGTCGACCTCCTTGCCGCAATGCCTTCCTGGAACGACGAGGAAACTAGCTCGGAGGAGGAGTGCGAGGTTGTCAGCATGGACATGGGACTTATGGTAAGTTCTTTGCCACCTAGGGTTAGGGTTAGGGTTAGGTGCTAGTAGCTTAGGCTTCAGCCATGGATGTTGCTTAGTGTAGTATTGTTGTTGTGTGTGTGATACTGTTCTTGATTAGTGAGGGTGGGGTTTGATTGTAGGATTGAGGTAACCTAGGGTTCATCTCTGTACAGTGTTAGGGTTCATGCTGATTTGAGGATTTAATGAACAGTGCAAGTTGATTCTGGTATTGAGTGCAGATTGAAACCAGTGTTTGTTGGTTATTATGGTTGTAGGAGGAACCAGACACCACTGTGGAGCCCCTTTTCTGTGGCCAACTTGAGCTTGCTCATCCCAAGTGCATTCTGCACCAACTGAGGCCTATTAAGCGTGTTGCTTTTGAAGGGCCTGTAACAGGGAGGCGTTTCTATGGCTGCCCAGTCTAGGTTAGATGCCAATTAAGTTTTCTGCTATGGATGTTCAGTGATGTTTGATATGATGCAGCAGTTTGTTTGATATGACAGACACATATGTATTTTTGTCACTTTGGAAACTTAATCATGGCATTGTAATAACTTAGCATATCTCATTTATGTTATTAATAGTTAGAAAATCTTAAGTTTATCAAGTTAATCATGGAATTGAAATAAGGTACTAGTCCTTTTGTAATAACTTATCACATTTACAAATGCAGTAAAATGGTGTGAATTGTGGTGTTGTAGAGTGGGTTGATGGGCCTTGGCCAACTGTTCTTCAGAGATGTTTGTGCAAGCTATAGGAGATGTTCCATGAGCAGAACTTTGGAAGGGTACATGACAAGGAAAAGTTTGAGAAGGAGTTGGCCAGGCTTAAGAGTGAGCATGAAAGGGAGTTGGCCAAGCTTAAGACTGAAAATGACAAGCTTTGCATTGAGTACACCAAGCTTGTTGATGATGTATCCAAGATGTTTGATTGTCAGGATGGTAGGGTGGACAAGCAGGTGTACCAGAAACAAGTGGAGGAGGAAGAACTTGAGAAGAAGAAGAAGAAGGAGCTAGAGGAGAAAGCCATGTTGGAGGTGCAGATGGAAAAGCTCAAACTTGCAAAAGAGCAGAGGTGCATTTTGCAGAGCCAAGCTGATATCATCAAGAACACCAGGAAGGCTATGAAGGATGTTGAAGTTGACAGAGATGTTCTTAAGAAGGAGAAGGCAAAACTTGAGCTTGTTGTTGCTGAGCTGCTGGAAGAAGGGTATGGCAGCAAGGAGAAGTTAGAGCAAATCAAGGCCATCCTTGAGTCTTGAACTTGCTGTGATATGTTGGTGAAGTAAGCACATCCAAAGGCCTTTATATAAGGATGTGGCCTGGCATGACTTCAAGTGATTATGGGTGTGCATTTTGGGGGAATGTGAAGTTTAACCTAGTGTAAGAACCTTATTTGCTATGTTGTTAAGTTGTAATGGATCACCTATGGTATTAAATGTTGTAATGGATCACCTATGCTATTAAGTAGTGGAAATGGGTCTCTTATGCTACTAAGTTGTGGATCTTTTATGCTATTAAGTGTTCAACTTGATCTTATATCTTTTATATGTTATTTGTTAGCGTACATATATTATTTCTGTGGGTAATTGGGCTTAGTGGCCCACTACTCTCTGACCAAATGCAACACTAGGCCTACTAAACCCAACCCCCCATCAATCTCTCAATATAAACCCCTCCCCACCCCCACCCTTTCCCAGTGACTCCACCAGCCGCCACCCAAAAGTAACCCTACAGATGGATCCTGACATGGGAGATGTCACAGAGGAAGAGGGGGAGGCTGTGGAGGTCAGGACAGCAGCAGCTGCACAAAGGAGGAGGAGGAGGCGCAGGCAGAGGGCCCTAGAGGCGGCCCAGGATGAGCAGCAAGAGGAGTTCAACCGCCGACTCTCCAACAAGGTACTGGAGAAGTGCAATAATGAAGAACTAGAGCTGGTTTTCACTGGAGGCAGGGGAAGATCATTCATGGAGATCATTAGGTGGGCAAGGATTAGGGCAGTCATGGCTCCTCATCCAGCAACTAGGGCCAAGTGGGTCCGTTTCTTTGAGCGCTATGACTGATCTAGCTATCTATCTTTCTATCTGTAAGTCAATTTGAGAGAGAGTTTTGGTAGTTTTTGTGAGATTTGGATGTAATCTATGAGACTATCTATCTATGTAATCTACGAGACTATCTATCTATCTAGAGATCTATCTATGTAACATGTGGATGTTTCTGAATAAATGTATGCATTTGGTCAGTGCTCTCAGTACCATATAATGCACTTGGTCAGATAGATATCTTTCTATCTATGAGACTATCTATGAGACTATCTTTCTATCTATGTTTCTATCTGTAAGGTGTATATCAAGTGTTGAATCCACATATAGATAAAAGTTGCAGATGAAATGAAGTTGCAAACAAGTGCAGAATCCACATACAGTACCATATTACAAACCAAATCAAACAGTGCAGTATCAAGTGTTGGGGAACGTAGTAATTTTAAAAAATTTCCTACGCACACGCAACATCATGGTGATGCATAGCAACGAGAGGGGAGAGTGTGATCTACGTACCCTTGTAGACCGACAGCGGAAGCGTTAGCACAACGCGGTCGATGTAGTCGTACGTCTTCACGGCCCGACCGATCAAGCACCGAAACTACGGCACCTCCGAGTTTTAGCACACGTTCAGCTCGATGACGATCCCCGGACTCCGATCCAGCAAAGTGTCGGGGAAGAGTTCCGTCAGCACGACGGCGTGGTGACGATCTTGATGTACTACCGTCGCAGGGCTTCGCCTAAGCACCGCTACAATATTATCGAAGATTATGGTGGAAGGGGGCACCGCACACGGCTAAGAATATGATGACGTGAATCAACTTGTGTGTCTATGGGGTGCCCCCTGCCCCCGTATATAAAGGAGTGGAGGAGGGGAGGGCCGGCCCTCTCTATGGCGCGCTCTAGGGGAGTCCTACTCCCACCGGGAGTAGGATTCCCCCTTTCCTAGTCCAACTAGGAGTCCTTCCATGTAGTAGGAGTAGGAAACAAGGAAGGGGCGCAGCCCCTCCCCCTAGCCCAATTCGGACTAGGCCTTGGGGGGGGGCGGCCTGCCCTAGGCAGCCCCTCTCTCTTTCCCGTATGGCCCAATAAGGCCCAATACTTCTCCCGACGAATTCCCGTAACTCTCCGGTACTCCAAAAAATACTCGAATCACTCGGAACCTTTCCGATGTCCGAATATAGCCGTCCAATATATCGATCTTTACGTCTCGACCATTTCGAGACTCCTCGTCATGTCCCCGATCTCATCCGGGACTCTGAACTCCTTCGGTACATCAAAACTCATAAACTCATAATATAACTGGCATCGAAACCTTAAGCGTGCGGACCCTACGGGTTCGAGAACAATGTAGACATGACCGAGACACGTCTCCGATCAATAACCAATAGCGGAACCTGGATGCTCATATTGGCTCCTACATATTCTACGAAGATCTTTTATCGGTCAGACCGCATAACAACATACGTTGTTCCCTTTGTCATCGGTATATTACTTGCCCGAGATTCGATCGTCGGTATCTCAATACCTAGTTTCAATCTCGTTACCGGCAAGTCTCTTTACTCGTTCCGTAATACATCATCTCACAACTAACTCATTAGTTATAATGCTTGCAAGGCTTATGTGATGTGCATTACCGAGAGGGCCCAGAGATACCTCTCCGACAATCGAAGTGACAAATCCTAATCTCGAAATACGCCAACCCAACATGTACCTTTGGAGACACTTGTAGAGTACCTTTGTAATCACCCAGTTACGTTGTG
The DNA here is from genome assembly GCF_018294505.1 of Triticum aestivum. Classification (NCBI taxonomy): domain Eukaryota; kingdom Viridiplantae; phylum Streptophyta; class Magnoliopsida; order Poales; family Poaceae; genus Triticum; species Triticum aestivum. The sequence goes on along the minus strand of NC_057797.1, from coordinate 777,858,467 downwards.
ACGTTTGGTAGCACACAAAGTGTTCCTTCGGTAAACGGGAGTTGCATAATCTCATAGTCATAGGAACATGTATAAGTCATGAAGAAAGCAATAGCAACATACTAAACGATCGGGTGCTAAGCTAATGGAATGGGTCATGTCAATCAGATCATTCACCTAATGATGTGATCCCGTTAATCAAATAACAACTCTTTGTCCATGGTTAGGAAACATAACCATCTTTAATTAACGAGCTAGTCAAGTAGAGGCATACTAGTGACACTCTGTTTGTCTATGTATTCACACATGTATTATGTTTCCGGTTAATACAATTCTAGCATGAATAATAAACATTTATCATGAAATAAGGAAATAAATAATAACTTTATTATTGCCTCTAGGGCATATTTCCTTCAGTCTCCCACTTGCACTAGAGTCAATAATCTAGTTCACATCGCTATGTGATTAACACCAATAGTTCACATCTTTATGTGATTGGTTCACATCTCCATGTGACTAACACCCAAAGGGTTTACTAGATTCAATAATCTAGTTCACATCGCTATATGATTAACACCCAAAGAGTGATCATGTTTTGCTTGTGAGAGAAATTTAGTCAACGGGCCTGCCAAATTCATATCTGTATGTATTTTGCAAAATTCTATGTCTACAATGCTCTGCACGGAGCTACTCTAGCTAATTGCTTCCACTTTTAATATGTATCCAGATTGAGACTTAGAATCATCTGGATCAGTGCCAAAAACTTGCATCGACGTAACCCTTTACGACGAACCTTTTTGTTACGTCCATAATCGAGAAATATATCCTTTATTTCACTAATGATAATTCTGACCGCTGTCCAGTGATCTACTCCTAGATCACTATTGTACTCCCTTGCCAAACCAGTGCAGGGTATACAATAGATCCGGTACACAGCATGACATACATTATAGAACCTATGGCCAAGGCATAGGGAATGACTTTCATTCTCTTTCTATCTTCTGTCGTCGTCGGGCTTTGAGTCTTACTCAACTTCACACCTTGTAATACAGGCAAGAACTCTTTCTTTGACTGCTCCATTTTGAACTACTTCAAAATCTTGTCAAGGTATGTACTCATTGAAAAAACTTATCAAGCGTCTTGATCTATCTCTATAGATCTTGAAGCTCAATATGTAAGCAGCTTCACCGAAGTCTTTCTTTGAAAAACTCTTATTCAAGTATCCCTTTATGCTATCCAGAAATTCTATATCATTTCCAATCAGTAATATGTCATCCACATATAATATCATAAATGCTATAGAGCTCCCACTCACTTTCTTGTAAATACAGGCTTCTCCGAAAGTCTGTATAAAACCAAATGCTTTGATCACACTATCAAAGCGTTTATTCCAACTCCGAGAGGCTTGCACCAGTCCATAAATGGATTACTGGAGCTTGCACACTTTGTTAGCTCCCTTTGGATCGACAAAACCTTCTGGTTTCATCATATACAACTCTTCTTCCAGAAATCCATTCAGGAATGCAGTTTTGATATCCATCTGCCAAATTTCATAATCATAAAATGCGGCAATTGCTAACATGATTCGGATAGACTTAAGCATCGCTACGGGTGAGAAGGTCTCATCGTAGTCAACCCCTTGAACTTGTCAAAAACCTTTTGCGACAAGTCGAGCTTTGTAGATAGTAATATTACTATCAGCGTCAGTCTTCTTCTTGAAGATCCATTTATTCTCAATTGCTTGCCGATCATCGGGCAAGTCAACCAAAGTCCATACTTTGTTCTCATACATGGATCCCATCTCAGATTTCATGGCTTCAAGCCATTTTGCGGAATCTGGGCTCACCATCGCTTCTTCATAGTTCATAGGTTCATCATGATTTAGCAGCATGATTTCCAGAACAGGATTTCTGTACCACTCTGGCGCGGTTCTCACTCTGGTTGATCTACGAGGTTTAGTAGTATCTTGTCCTGAAGTTTCATGATCATTATCATTAGCTTCCTCACTAATTGGTGTAGGTGTCGCAGAAACAGTTTTCTGTGATGTACTACTTTCCAATAAGGGAGCGGGTACAGTTACCTCATCAAGTTCTACTTTCCTCCCACTCACATCTTTCGAGAGAAACTCCTTCTCCAGAAAGTTTCCGAATTTAGCAACAAAAGTCTTGCCTTCGGATCTGTGATAGAAGGTGTATCCAATAGTTTCCTTTGGATATCCTATGAAGACACATTTCTCCGATTTGGGTTCGAGCTTATCAGGTTGAAGCTTTTTCACATAAGCATCGCAGCCCCAAACTTTCAGAAACGACAACTTTGGTTTCTTGCCAAACCATAGTTCATAAGGCGTCGTCTCAACGGATTTCGATGGTGCCCTATTCAACGTGAATGTGGCCGTCTCTAAAGCATAACCCCAAAACGATAGCGGTAAATCAGTAAGAGACATCATAGATCGCACCATATCTAGTAAAGTACGATTACGACGTTCGGACACACCATTACGCTGTGGTGTTCCAGGTGGCGTGAGTTGCGAAACTATTCCGCATTGCTTCAAATGTACACCAAACTCGTAACTCAAATATTCTCCTCCACGATCAGATCGTAGAAACTTTATTTTCTTGTTACGATGATTTTCAACTTCACTCTGAAATTCTTTGAACTTTTCAAATGTTTCAGACTTATGTTTCATCAAGTAGATATACTCATATCTGCTCAAATCATCTGTGAAGATCAGAAAATAATGATACCTGTCGCAAGCCTCAATATTCATCGGACCACATACATCAGTATGTATGATTTCCAACAAATCTGTTGCTCGCTCCATTGTTCCGAAGAACAGAGTCTTAGTCATCTTGCCCATGAGGCATGGTTTGCAAAGCATCAACTAATTCATAATCAAGTGATTCCAAAAGCCCATCAGCATGGAGTTTCTTCATGCTTTTTACACCAATATGACCTAAACGGCAGTGCCACAAATAAGTTGCACTATCATTATTAACTTTGCATCTTTTGGTTTCAATATTATGATTATGTGTATCACTATCATCGAGATCCAACGAACTATTTTCATTGGGTGTGTAACCATATAAGGTTTTATTCATGTAAACAGAACAACAATTTATTCTCTTATTTAAATGAATAACCGTATTACAATAAACATGATCAAATCATATTCATGCTCAACGCAAACACCAAATAACACTTATTTAGGTTCAACACTAATCCCGAAATTATAGGGAGTGTGCGATGATGATCATATCAATCTTGGAACCACTTCCAACACACATCATCACTTCACCCTTAACTAGTCTCTGTTTATTCTGCAACTCCCGTCTCGAGTTACTAATCTTAGCAACTGAACTAGTATCAAATACTGAGGGGTTGCTATAAACACTTGTAAAGTACACATCAATAACATGTATATCAAATATACTTATGTTCACTTTGCCATCCTTCTTATCCGCCAATCACTTGGGGTAGTTCTGCTTCCAGTGACCAGTCCCTTTGCAGTAGAAGCACTTAGTCTCAGGCTTAGGATCAGACTTGGGCTTCTTCACTTGAGCAGCAACTTGCTTGCCGTTCTTCTTGAAGTTCCCCTTCTTCCCTTTGCCCTTTTCTTGAAACTAGTGGTCTTGTCAATCATCAACACTTGATGTTTTTCTTGATTTCTACCTTCGTTGATTTCAGCATCACGAAGAGCTTGGGAGTTGTTTCCGTTATCCCTTGCATATTATAGTTCATCACGAAGTTCTACTAACTTGGTGATGGTGACTAGAGAATTCTGTCAATCACTATCTTATCTGGAAGATTAACTCCCACTTGATTCAAGTGATTGTAGTACCCAGACAATCTGAGCACATGCTCACTAGTTGAGCGATTCTCCTCCATCTTTTAGCTATAGAACTTGTTGGAGACTTCATATCTCTCAACTCGGGTATTTGCTTGAAATATTAACTTCAACTCCTGGAACATCTCATATGGTCCATGACGTTCAAAACGTCTTTGAAGTCCCGATTCTAAGCCATTAAGCATGGTGCACTTAAACTATCAAGTAGTCATCATATTGAGCTAGCCAAACGTTCATAACGTCTGCATCTGCTCCTGCAATAGGTTTGTCACCTAGCGGTGCATCAAGGACATAATTCTTCTGTGCAGCAATGAGGATAAACCTCAGATCACGGATCCAATCCGCATCATTGCTACTAACATCTTTCAACACAATTTTCTCTAGGAACATATCAAAATAAACACAGGGAAGCAACAACGCGAGCTATTGATCTACAACATAATTTGCAAAATACTACCAGGACTAAGTTCATGATAAATTTAAGTTCAATTTAATCATATTACTTAAGAACTCCCACTTAGATAGACATCCCTCTAATCCTCTAAGTGATCACGTGATCCAAATCAACTAAACCATGTCCGATCATCACGTGAGATGGAGTAGTTTCATTGGTGAACATCACTATGTTGATCATATCTACTATATGATTCACGCTCGACCTTTCGGTCTCTGTGTTCCGAGGCCATATCTGTATATGCTTGGCTCGTCAAGTATAACCTGAGTATTCGCGTGTGCAACTGTTTTGCACCCGTTGTATTTGAACGTAGAGCCTATCACACCCGATCATCACGTGGTGTCTCAGCACGAAGAACTTTCGCAACGGTGCATACTCAGGGAGAACACTTCTTGATAATTTAGTGAGAGATCATCTTATAATGCTACCGTCAATCAAAGCAAGATAAGATGCATAAAAGATAAACATCACATGCAATCAATATAAGTGATATGATATGGCCATCATCATCTTGTGCCTGTGATCTCCATCTCCGAAGCACCGTCATGATCACCATCGTCACCGGCGCGACACCTTGATCTCCATCGTAGCATCGTTGTCGTCTCGGCAATCTTATGCTTCCACGACTATCGCTACCGCTTAGTGATAAAGTAAAGCATTACAGCGCGATTGCATTGCATACAATAAAGCGACAACCATATGGCTCCTGCCAGTTGCCGATAACTCGGTTACAAAACATGATCATCTCATACAATAAAATTCAGCATCATGTCTTGACCATATCACATCACAACATGCCCTGCAAAAACAAGTTAGACGTCCTCCACTTTGTTGTTGCAAGTTTTACGTGGCTGCTACAGGCTTAAGCAAGAACCAATCTCACCTACGCATCAAAACCACAACGATAGTTTGTCAAGTTGGTGCTGTTTTAACCTTCGCAAGGACCGGGCGTAGCCACACTCGGTTCAACTAAAGTTGGAGAAACTGTCACCCGCAAGCCACCTATGTGCAAAGCACGTCGGGAGAACCGGTCTCGCGTAAGCGTACGCGTAATGTCGGTCCGGGCCGCTTCATCCAACAATACCGCCGAACCAAAGTATGACATGCTGGTAAGCAGTATGACTTATATCGTCCACAACTCACTTGTGTTCTACTCGTGCATATAACATCAACACATAAAACCTAGGCTCGGATGCCACTATTGGGGAACGTAGTAATTTCAAAAAAATTCCTACTCACACGCAAGATCATGGTGATGCATAGCAACGAGAGGGGAGAGTGTGATCTACGTACCCTTCTAGACCGACAGCGGAAGTGTTAGCACAACGCGGTTGATGTAGTCGTACGTCTTCACAGCCCGACCGATCAAGCACCGAAACTACGGCACCTCCGAGTTTTAGCACACATTCAGCTCGATGACGATCCCCGGACTCCGATCCAGCAAAGTGTCGGGGAAGAGTTCCGTCAGCACGACGGCGTGGTGACGATCTTGATGTACTACCATTGCAGGGCTTCGCCTAAGCACCCCTACAATATTATCGAGGATTATGGTGGAAGGGGGCACCGCACACGGCTAAGAATATGATCACATGGATCAACTTGTGTGTCTATGGGGTGCCCCCTGCCCCCGTATATAAAGGAGTGGAGGAGGGGAGGGCCGGCCCTCTCTATGGCGCGCCCTAGGGGAGTCCTACTCCCACCGGGAGTAGGATTCCCCCTTTGCTAGTCCAACTAGGAGTCCTTCCATGTAGTAGGAGTAGGAAACAAGAAAGGGGCGCAGCCCCTCCCCCTAGCCCAATTCGGACTAGGCCTTGGGGGGCGCGCGGCCTGCCCTAGGCAGCCCCTCTCTCTTTCCCGTATGGCCCAATAAGGCCCAATACTTCTCCCGGCGAATTCCGCTTAACTCTCCGGTACTCCAAAAAATACTCGAATCACTCGGAACCTTTCCGATGTCCGAATATAGTCGTCCAATATATCGATCTTTACGTCTCGATCATTTCGAGACTCCTCGTCATGTCCCCGATCTCATCCGGGACTCCGAACTCCTTTGGTACATCAAAACTCATAAACTCATAATATAATTGTCATCGAAACCTTAAGAGTGCGGACCCTACGGGTTCGAGAACAATGTAGACATGACCGAGACACGTCTCCGGTCAATAACCAATAGCGGAACCTGGATGCTCATATTGGCTCCTACATATTCTACGAAGATCTTTTATCGGTCAGACCGCATAACAACATACGTTGTTCCCTTTGTCATCGGTATGTTACTTGCCCGAGATTCGATCGTCGGTATCTCAATACCTAGTTTCAATCTCGTTACCGGAAAGTCTCTTTACTCGTTCCGTAATACATCATCTCACAACTAACTCATTAGTTGCAATGCTTGCAAGGCTTATGTGATGTGCATTACCGAGAGGGCCCAGAGATACCTCTCCGACAATCGGAGTGACAAATCCTAATCTCGAAATACGCCAACCCAACATGTACCTTTGGAGACACCTGTAGAGTACCTTTATAATCACCCAGTTACGTTGTGACGTTTGGTAGCACACAAAGTGTTCCTTCGGTAAACGGGAGTTGCATAATCTCATAGTCATAGGAACATGTATAAGTCATGAAGAAAGCAATAGCAACATACTAAATGATCGGGTGCTAAGCTAATGGAATGGATCATGTCAATCAGATCATTCACCTAATGATGTGATCCCGTTAATCAAATAACAACTCTTTGTCCATGGTTAGGAAACATAACCATCTTTGATTAACGAGCTAGTCAAGTAGAGGCATACTAGTGACACTCTGTTTGTCTATGTATTCACACATGTATTATGTTTCCGGTTAATACAATTCTAGCATGAATAATAAACGTGTATCATGAAATAAGGAAATAAATGATAACTTTATTATTGCCTCTAGGGCATATTTCCTTCATCAAGTACTTAGTGAGGCAATGTTATTACAAACCAAATCAAACAGTATCAAGCACTTGGAGTTCAACAACTTCAGCTAGTTACCACTTGCATAAAAGTAATCTTTCAGCCTATTAGATGGCTTCCTGACCCTCTTTGACCCATCCTGCACAGCACTTGTACCAGATTGTCTAGGAGCAATGAAAGATCCAATGCCAGCTCTATTGGCAGCAGCTGACCTGGTGTTCTTTGCTGGAGAAGACCTTGATGACCTGGTGTTCTTTGCTGGAGAAGACCTTGATCCATTACCAGAAATAGTTGTGTTCTTCTTCTTGGGAGGTGGTACTACTGTTGCAGAAGAGGTGTTGGTCCTGCTCTTCTTGAGAGGTGGTGGTGCTGCTGTTGTAGCTGGTGCTGCCCTCTTCCTTGACCTAGAAGTTGTCTGTGTTGACTCAGTTGTTGTTGGAGGAGGAGTTGGTGCAGGTGCAGAGGCAGCAGGTACCCTTGGTGGCCTTTGTGCAGTTGCAGCCATTGAAGAACCAGCCTCAGAGTAGTTTGCTCTATTTTCCTACACAACAATATTAGTTAGAACTATTTTCCTACAAATGAAATGAATGTAACAATGCAATGAATGTAACAATGGAATGAATGGACATACCTGGTGCTTGTTCAGCCTCATCTGGAACTTAGGTTTCAAAGGGACACCACAATTGTTGATCATGTGCCCTTGCTTCTTGCAGTTGCTGCATGTCACTGTACCAATCCTAGAAGTATCCTTTTTAGCTGGCACCTCAAACAGGCCTTTCCTCCTGGCAGTTTGTTTTTTTACCTTTCTTTTCTCTAAACATAGGGGGAGAAATATCATCACCATGTGTATGAGGCCAATGGTCAGGACCTGGCACGGGGAATATTATGTGCTTATATGTTTCACAATACATGTGTTTCTTGAAAAAAGCAGAAACATGGTCTTCAGGGTGTATCTTCACTTTCTGCATTGCAGCAATGTCATGGCTGCAGGGGATAGCTGTCATGTCCCACCTCCTACAGTCACAGGTCTCATTGTTCAAATTAACACAATATGTGTTTTCAGAGCTACTTGTGACCTGCCATATCCATGGCCCTGCCATGTATGCTTCACAATATTTAGCCCACTTCTTCCCCTCTTCTAAAATCTCTGAATAAGTAGGTGTGATTTCCCATCTGCATGTATCTATCTTCTCTCTGATCTTCTGAAACTTAATCATCAGCTTTGTTCTTATGCCCTTTAACATAGTCCTGATTGGCTTGTTCCTAACATCCAATATCATTTTATTGAAAACCTCACTAAGGTTGTTTACTACCAGGTCTGTTTTGCACACAATGTCCATTTTATACCTGGCCCAGGTATGCTCTAGTATCTATGACAACCACTGCCAAGCTTCTAAACTTTCTTTTTTCAAATTCTCCATGCCTAAATCATGTCCATGTTTGGTAAAGGAATAGGCAGCCTGATCTAAATGTTTCTTAAGTTCCTCTCCTCTGAAACCAGCAGATTGGAAATTGGCATAAATATGTCTAAGACAAAACCTTTGTGGAGAGTCAGGGAATACATCATCTATTGCATTCAACAATCCCTGTTCAATGTAAGGTAATCTTAAGTGTTACTCATCTACTGAATAACATTTTACTCATGGAAAATGTAAAGGCAAATGTAAAGACTAGGTTCAGAACAATACCTTCTGCCTATCAGACATAATTGTGTATTTGCCAAACTTATTGCCAGTTCCAATGACTGTTCTCAACCGTGTGAGAAACCATGTCCAACTGTCTGTCTCTTCCTTATCAACAACACCAAAAGCTATTGGGAAGATGTTATTGTTGCCATCCCTCCCTGTAGCTGCCAATATCTGCTGACCAGTGCTTAGCTTGATGAAGCAACCATCCAGACCTGCTAACATGATAACATGAGTGCCTAAGTACATCAATGTTTAAAAAGCATATAAATTTCTGAATACTTACCTATAAATGGCATGCATCCATTCAGAAAACCCTCCTTGCATGCAAACAAGCAGTAAAACATATAGTGAAACCTTGGGGTAGGAGCTGGGTTAAGTGGGTCCTCATGTGTTGTTACTATGCGCCTACTTCCAGGGTTAGTATCTAGCACACACTGCAGGTAGTCCCTTATTCTGTGATACTGGAGTTTGTGATCTCCTTGCACAACCTCAACTGCTTGCTTCCTTGCCCTATACCAAGCTTTTAGGCACATGCACACCAAACTTCTTCTTTGTGTATGACATAATTGTGTCAACACCAGCTTCAGGGTTGGATCTGACTGTATCCTCACAAACCTTAGCAACCCAATTGACTGTCACCTTTGTGTTCTCTCCACTTGCTCCACAAGTGTGATCCAGGTTCATCTTCTTGATACTGAAAGTTGCCTCATGAGCTATCTTGGAGGCAACTATGTAAAACTCACAACCATGTTTTCTGTCAGAGCACCAAGCAATAACCGTAGTTGGTTCATTTCTGTGATACTCCAAATTCCTAAGAGTCCTCACATGAAAATTTCTAAGTGCTTCTCTGAACTCAACTACATTTTCAAAGCACAAATGCATTGCAAACTGCTCATGTGCATCAGGCCTTGATGGATCATACCATATCCTCTCCTTCTTCTGCTTCTTCCTACTCTTCCTTCCAGATGGCAGGCTTGGTGCATCATCTTCATCACTTATACCAAAATCACCTGGAAAACAGTACTCATCAGCTTCAGGGACATAATCTTCAAACTTGATGTGCTCAGGCTCACTATGAGACTTGCTAGTTGGGCCAGGTTTTCTAACTAGCTTAAGCTTTTTGGCTGCTTTTGTAGTTACAGCAGGATCCTCTACTACTTCATCTTCAGAAACAACTGGTTCTTCCTCCCAAAACTCAGAAGGTTCTGAGTTAGCTGCACAAAAGTGCTCTGCAGTATCAGTGCCAGCCTCATCTTCACCCCTACACCAAGCTTTGTAAGAAATTTTGCCCCTCTGTAATCACCCCTAAAGAACTCAAAATCTGAAGATGATTTGTCATCTTCAACTTCATCTTCTTCCTCTGGTACTTCTTCTTCTTCTTCATCTGCTTCTTCTTCTACATCTTCTTCTTCCACAACTGTTTTCCCTTTGTTAAAATTGTTGCTTTGCTGTGTGTTCATGTAGCGCTCATCAGGGGTTAAAGCTGGCAAACTAGCATTAGAGGCAGGGTACAGAACACCTTCTTGTGAAACTCTGTAAACAACAGGATCACCAACATGATCAATGGGGATCTGTTCCTCATCTGCTGGGCTTGGATCAGTAGCTTTTCTGACACTAATGTTCAGTACCTTATTATCAACAAATAAGTCAAGCATTTCCTCTAATGCCTCCTCACTATCCAGGGCCTCCACACCCTCCAGCCCCTTTCCCTCTTCCTTTACATATGTCAGAAATGCATCCATGCCATAGCCCTCCAACTCAACCAATGCTAATATGGTCAGATAACTGATATCTGAGGAAACTGAATACTTTTTCTCCATATTATCTATTCCTTGGAAATGTAGCCTCAAGTCCCAAATCTCTTCATCTAAGTTGTAGGATTAAATTGACAAACAACCGTTTTTTAAGTCACTGAACATTTACTGAACTTTCTTCTAATTACAGTGAATGCACTGACCAAATGAACTAACCAAATGCACTTTCTTCTACACTGACTTAACCAATAAAATACAGTAGCATGCCAAGAACAAACAATTACTATCTCTAGTTCTAATTTGAACTAAAGCACCCAAAATTTTTAACTAAAGGACCCAGACCAGAAACATTGACCAGTGTTTACCTCACTCCACCAAAGGACGACGCCCAATGGTGGCCGCCTGATGGATCAGCGTGGATGCGCTTCGCCACTGCCCTGGCCGCGTGGACTTCTGGATCTGAGCTCGCCGGATCCACAGGAGCCGCGGGCGGTGATGGCTGCTGCGACCGCTGCGCCGGGAAGCTCGAGCTGCCTAGCCATTTGTCCACCTCTAACTGTCCACCGCCCTCCTGGCCGGTGCCGCCTTGGCTCAATAGCTCGCCGCCGACGACATTTGGCTGCGCCGCCTCCATCGCCCACCTAGGTCACTGCGGGGGAGAGGAGGGGGAGAGGAGGGGGAGTGAGAGAGTGTGTGGCCCGACCGCCTACTTTGGTTCCGACCGGACCGCGTCGGCTAACGACCGTTAACTGCCGCGCCGTGAGCGCGCGTGGCCACGTGGGCTGACAGATGGGCCCAATCCGTCAGAAAAACGGTTAAATCGCTAGTCACCGCGGGTTTGGGTTTTTTGAAACAGCAGACTGCGCGTTTGGTAGCTTTCTGAGAAAAATTAAAAAGTGGTAGTTTTTTAGAACCCTAGCCTGTAAACTAGTAATTTTATGCTATTTACTCGATGTTGCCTCTGCTCTGTTATCTTGCTTGATTTGCATGGTGCTGCGCTGAAGCCGTTGGTCACAAAAACGCTATCTATATATAGGTTAATAGTAAAAAGGAAAGAAACATTTTTGTGGCGATAAGATTCTGTATAGGTAGGATAATAAAAAGGAAAGAAACGTTTTGGTGGCGATAAGAGAGATTCTCGTGGACATCCATAGCTGGCAGCGGATTCGGCGACCTGATTGCACCGTCGTGTTGGCTTTGCCTTTGACTTATCTTAAACTAATCCTGATTCCAGAATGAAACCACTAAAAATGGCTAAACTAATCTAACCCTCACCCAACGAATCGGCGACCGCAAACAAAAATATCTACCACGGACGGGCCCACATGGCAGAGACGACCAAGATGGACGGGCCCAACCCGTTCCGCGCTTTCCGGGCACGTGAGCATTCCCAGCCGCCTGCCCACGTGTAATGCGACTGTCATCGGAGTGAACAATGCAGGCGTGCAGCCGTAGAAAATTAGTTGCTTGCTCTAAGAGCAACTCTAGCTGACCCCGCAAAAGTCGTAAATCCGCATAATATACGGGTTTGGTCCAATTTTGCGGTCAGAATAGACCCCGTAAAGTGGCTCGGCCCGTAAAAATATTTACCGCGCCTCGCAAACCGTCCGCCCCGACCAGTATATCTATGGGTTCGTGACGCGTTTGCAGGTCGAAACCCTATCCCCTGCCGCCGTCGAGCTCCGCAATTCCCCAATCCCTTCCTCACATTTCTCGCCAACGGCGAGCCCCTTCCGCCTCCAACCGTCATGTGGGGCCGCATGTGGAGCTCCGGACGCGGCTCCAGGAGCAGATCCGGCGGCGGCGGCGACCGAGCGCGAGCAGCGCGTCCGGTCGGACGGCGCGAGGAAGCGCGGGGCGAGAAAGTAGACCAACCGCGGCCTCTCGCTGTTGCCGAGCTTCCGCATCCGCGAGACGGACGAATATGACCGTCGACACGGCGTACGTCGTCCTTTGCCGCGGGTTCCTCCTCCGCGGCGAGATCTTCCTACGCCAGGAGCTCCTCCTCTTCCGGCGCGGGCCTTCTCCCCGTGAAGAGGGAGTGGTCGGAGGAGCCGAAGGAGATCGAGTTCGTCCCCGTCAAGGAGGAGCCCGAGGAGCTCGGCTGCCGTGGAGTCGTACGGCCGGAGGACTTCGTCGCCGATGTCGATGCGGTCGCGGCCGCCATTGCCGAGCGGAGCTTGCGCGAGGAGGCGGAGCGCCGACGCCACCAAGAGGAGCTTGAAGACCTCGTGTTCCAGCAGGCGGCCGCGGCCAACCTCGCTGCCAAGGAAAAGGACGACAAGTGGCGGTGCGTCCATGCGGAGCAGAGGGAGAAGTACATCGACCTCAGCAGCTCCGCGCGAGGAGGATTGAGTTCCTCCACGGCATCGTCCATGGCCGCGAGCTCGCCACCGTGAGATCCCACCCCCTCTAGTACTAGTACTGATGTAGTATGTATTATGAACTAGTGTTTGTAGTGTTTGATCATGTAAATATAGGTAGAATGTGATGAACTAGTATGATGCAATTTCTCTCACGAAACTGTTTTTCTTCTAATTATGCAATTTATCTACGGTTTTTGTTCGTCCGCGCTCGTTCTCGACCCGCAAACGGGATATTCGTCAAACTGCAAACGCGTTTCGCAGTTCGGGATTTTGCAGGTTCTGCTAGAGTTGCTCTAAGAGCATTACTAGTAGAATCCTCAAACCCTCAAATGTTAAAAGCAGTTTTAAGGGTTGAGTTGTGCCACTTTTTGACACTTTTAAGGGTTGAAAAACAGGGGCAAATACTAGAACCCTCAAACCCAACCCGTAAACTGCTTTAAGGATTGGATTTGGGGGTTCTAGTCTTTGCCTCGACCCCAACCTTTAAATCTATCATTTGACATTTCACAATTCATGACAACAAGAACACAATCAACTTCCAAACAAACTACCAAATGACAATCATTGATGCATGGTTTAATAGTTTACATCACAAAATCATCATCTTCCTCCTCTCATCGGCACCATCACCCAAAAGTTGCACCTCGGTGCCATCTCATAGACCACAAGCGGGCTCCATCAAGCATCTCCATCGGCACCGGTGGAGTCGTACACACCGCCATCACCACAACTACTCATCGGAGTGTCACCTCGAAAAGTAGAGGACGCAACACGGAACATCCGCTTCCTCTCCGCGATGTCTTCCTTGTAGTCCTTCCACCATTGCAATTGGTCTTCATCCATGTCCTTCTTGGACATCATCATGTGCTCTTTCTCTTCCATCATGAGTTCTTTCCATACCTTTGCCTCTTTGAGCTTGATCATCCTCTCCTCCAACTCGGCCTTGCGCTTTGCTTCTTCACGCTTTGCTTCAACTTGTGCAAGCTTGACCTCTTTCTTCTTCTCGGTGATAAGAAGCTTCGTCTCCAATGTCTTCGTTGTCAATTCCTCTCTTGCCTTCATCATGTGGTCCATCTTCTCCCTTAGGCTTGACGCCTCTTCTTCCATCTTCACCCTTAGCTTGCCCTTCTTGTTTCCCTCGGGCTTGCCCAAGTTCCTCTCCTCCTCATCTTCACTATCATCCATCCTTAGCATTGCCGACTTCTTGGGTGCGGTCTCTTGATCCCTCACCTTCCACTTGTCAAAGGTTTGAAGAATTGACCAAACATGCTTAAATGGGAATGGCTTGCCCTTGGAAGCGGCCATCTCCTTGTACCTCATGCCGGCAATTGTCTCCTATGAACCACACATAAATCACATAAGAACCTACCAATATCATCTATCACTTGGTCCATGGCACACACATAATCAAAATAGTGAAGAAATATGTACTCACATAGTCACTCTCCACGATTCCACTAGGTGGTGCATCTCTCACTTGGTCCATGGCCGCACTCCAACGAGAACAAGCGGGCTTGATCAACTCCCACCGGCCTTGAAGCGACCGGAAAGAGCGATGGATGAACCCACTATTCTTCGGCTTGATCTTACAATAGACGTTCTCGATCCTTTGCCAATACCGTTTACCGGTTTGATCGGTGCCGGTGGTTGCATCCATTCCCACAGCTGCCCAAGCACGAGCCAAGAGGACATCTTCCGCCTCGGTGTAGTTTGTCGACCGCGCGTGTGGGCGGGAAGCGGCGGTGAATGCCTCCTCCCCTATCTCGGCCACCTCCTCCTCGTCACCCCCCACCTCCTCCTCATCTTCCTCCTTCTCCTCCAAGTCGTCACCAACCCTAAAGGGGTCTAGAGGCGGAGCTCCGAGGTCCACCTCCGCGTTTTGGAGGAGGTCCATGAACGAGGATGGGTTTGCCATTTCCTCGAACACCTCGTGCGCGGCGGGAGGAGGTTGGGTGACGGCGGCCGCCGCGGGCTTCTTCCGCAGCTTCGAGGCCGCCCCTCGCGGCCCAAGAGAGGCCGCCTTCTGCCGGCTCTTCTTGGTAGCCGGGGCGGGAAGCGGCGGTGAGGCGGCGACGGCGGGAGCCGGTGCGGGCGAGGCGGGCGGGGCGATGACGGGGGCGGGCGCCGGGGTGGGGGCGGCAGAAGGTGGTGCGAGGCCCGCCCGCCGTCGCTTGGCCCCGACGTGGGTCGCCGCCACCACGTCGGCGACGGTGGGTCGGGCGGGGCCGGGGGCGGGCACTAGTAGAAAAGGGGGCTTTGGTCCAGGCCGGGTAACCCCATTAGTCCCGGTTCAGTCCATAACCGGGACCAATGGGGGCATTGGTCCCGGTTCGTGAGCCCAGGGGGCCGGCCGGGCCACGTGGGCCATTGGTCCCGGTTCATCTAGACCTTTTGGTCCCGGTTGATGGGATGAACCGGGACCAATGGGCCTCGCTCCTGGCCCACAACCATTGGTCCCGGTTCGTGCCACAAACCGGGACTAAAGATTAGACCTTTAGTCCCGGTTTGAGGCACGAACCGGGACTAATGGGGATGAGACCTTTAGTCCCGGTTCGTGCCACGAACCGGTACTAAAGGTCCCATTTTCAAACTATACCCCTCCCCCCCCTATCGCCTTTTCAGTTTTAAAAAAAATAAAAGAAAATGATGGAGATGTCAAAAAAATAAAAGAAAATAAGTTTCCCATGTGATACGTGGTCTAGTTGTTGGGAAAATTTGCAAATGTGAATTTTGACTTTATTTGCAAAATCTCTCTGAAATTTGTAAAAATTGGCATAACTTTTGCATACTAACTCAGATGAAAAAGTTTTTTATATGAAAAATCATCTACTCGAAAAGTTACATCCAAATTTAACTAGGGAAACCCCGTTAAACATTTTCAAAATCCTCAAAAACCTAATAGAAAAAAAGTTATGGGGCTTTTAAGATCTAGAGTGAAAAAAATCGAAAAAAATTCAAACAGTGGGCAAACTTTGGTCAAACAATGGTCAAACTAATTATTCTAGAATATTAGTGTTACTAAATAATTATTTCAGTTATTTCAATTTTGGTCAAATCTGGTCAAACTGTGGTCAAACAATGGTCAAACTAATTATTCAAGAAATATTAGTGTTACTAAATAATTTTTTTTAAAACAATAGTTTCAAAATAAAACTATGAAATGTGTCACTTCATGCTCAAGCAAAATTCCTGAAGGTTAATAGGATTGACATCTTAGTATTGTCTGGAAAACAACAAGTGCAGACTTGGAACGAGGGAGAATAGAACCCGGAAGTTAAGCGTGCTCAACATGCTCAGGCTGGGGGAGTTGGAGGATGGGTGACCGTTCGGGAAGTTAGATGATTTGGAATGATGAGGGGTGATTAGAGGATAAATTGAGAAGTGATGAGGGGTGGTGATTACAGACTAGAGGTTAAAATAATTCAGAAATTTGAAAATAAAAAAATTTCAAAAAAAAATTTCAAAAAAAATCATAAAATTTCCTTTAGTCCCGGTTGGTGGGACTAAAGGTGGAGCTCCACGTGGCAGAGCCCTTTAGTACCGGTTCTGGATTGAACCGAGACTAAAAGGAGAGGCATTAGTACCGACATTTTAGTCCCGGTTTCAGAACCGGGACTAAAGGCCCTTTTTCTACTAGTGGGGGGCGGGGGCGGGCGACGCGAGCGGGACGGGCGGGGCGGGAGCGGCGGCCGCGGCGGGCGGGGGCGCGGCGGCCGCGGGGCCTTCCATGGCCGGCGACGAGGAGGAGTGCGGCGGGACGCGTGCGGGAGGAGGAGCGGTTGGCTCCCGCGCTAGCTCGGAGCGAGCGACGAGGAGGAGTGCGGGTTGGGGGGAGATTTTCCCATCAACACCTACTTCTACAGATTGCAAATTGGTTTGAGGGTTGGACCTCTAATTTTTTTTACGGATTTGAGGGTTTAGAGGTTCTAGTCTACGGCGTTTTTTCGGCGAAAACTGTAAAAAAGCAATTATTTTTAGGGGTTTGAGGATTTCAGGGCTCTATTAGTAATGCTCTAAGCATTTCTTATTGCGGGGGTGACCTGCATATTTCTTGCGACACGGACGTCAGAAATGTATCCCCAGGCGTAGCGGAAAGACCCAGTCGTGTGATGTGGTTGAACGGTACGTGTACGAGTGTGGTGCACGCCAAAAAGATTTTTGAACGAAATGTTAAACATTTGAAGTTAGAACTTTTCTGCTAAAAAAATCCTGATAATCAAATCTGCCATGCGAAAACTGATAACATTGCTATGCTTGCGTATACGATTTGCAATATTCTGTGATACAATTATCATATAGTGTACAAATTATCAGAAAAAATTGCCTTGTGTCTGACCGGGATCTGACGATAGATTTATATTAAGTTCCATATTTTATGATCAAGATGGTGGCTACAATTTAATTTAACTTGTTATGACCTTGGGAGGGGACGGCGAGCGTTTCCGGCCTCCGGCACGCCGTGGCCGTGGCGCGGCCGAGAGCGATGCAGCGTTTCCTCTACGTACGTGGCCTCATGTGGCACCCACGTTTCCTTCTTCAACTACAATTCACAGTGGCACTCAGGTGACATGGCCTTCCGTACAATCTCTCTCTTCTATGGTAGCGTGTGCGCCGTTTTATGTTGTCGATTTGCCCAATTAAATGTTTGCCATATGTCGTCAAAAGTGTTTCATTGAATTCATAGACGGATGCAGTTTCTACACTTATAATTTTCGCGTCACATACAATACATTGTCGACCTAGAACTACGCAAATGCCCTATACATTTGCTACTACTCGAAATGTTGGTTGGCTCGATCCGTTGTGCCGCTGCTCCGTTAGGCAACTCTAACGCGGCTCATCAAATCACCCGCAAATGTTTAGACTGAACGGTTCAAACATTCTTGCCATCCACAACGGTCACCGAAATAGTTGGACCGACACGGACATCCAAAATGTCCAAACCTAAACCAAATGAAGTGGAGGTTCAAGGGCGTCTGAACAGCTGGCATATCGGACTCTGACCACGCGCACCCATCTAAAAAAACCCTTTCCCGCCGCGTCCACTCGTCCTCCGCGCCGCTTTCATGTTGGTCAAAGCGGATGGGACGACTTCCTAGCCATACCAAGGCTGATTGGTCATTCACCTGCCCGACATCCACACTGGCATGGCGAATGAGAAGGCTACCATGGCCGCCTGCATTCAACCTGACGCTTCGCCTGCCTGAGATATTTAAAGCCGGTGGGAAATGTCCCAAAACCATACTGTTTCAAGCACCTTCTCCCTTTGTTCTAGTCACCGGCTGACCGCCCCACCATCGCCCTTCCTTGCCTATCGCCCATCGTTGCGAAGGACCTCTCGCGGTTGGTGGAGATCGTTGTCGTCGCGCCGAGATCGCGATCGAGTCTGCAGAGGACCATTGCCAGGCTCGCATTGCGGGCGGCTGACCTCCGAGCTCTCTGGAACAAAGCTCGGACGAGCCGGAAATGGAGGAGGAGCAGGAGGAGGAGCAGGAGGAGGAGGACGACCCCATGGAGATGGCGGAGATCATCATGGAGGTGGCGGAGGACGAGGAGCAGGCGCCCGCACCCATCTGCCGTGAGCGTTGACACGGAGCAACCGCCCCTTGAACGCGTTGGAAGCGGAGCCTGATGACGTGTCGGGCCATCATGACAACGATGCCAACGTCGACAGCTATGCGCGGGCACGCAACAACGATGAGGGCGAACGCAAAGTAGAGCCGGACGTGGGACACGTGCTAGAGTTCAATCCTTTTGCTATGTACTTCCTACGTTTCTAAATATAAAAATCTTTTTAAACATTTTAAATGGACTACAACATACGGATGTATGTAGACATATTTTAGAGTGTAGATTCACTCATTTTGCTCCGTATGTAGTCACTTGTTAGAATCTCTAGAAAAACTTATATTTGGGAACGGAGGAGGGAGTGGTAGATAGTAGGGAAATTAACGAAAACTAGGCGTCCACTTATTATTCGACGACCATGGTTGGATGACCTTTGCCCCTATATCAGTGTCTGTCTGCGGATGGATCTGTCCATATGCATATGATGAGATTTCTGCGTTGGGGGGGGGGGGGGGGGGGGGGGGGGGGGGGTACGTCCCACGATCGGTGGCTTGATTAATTTATGTTTGCTTGGTTCTGCGCCGCACCTGATCTTAATCAGTGCTGCTATTATTAGCAACACAAGTGGTAATAATAAGAAAGGGAAAGAAACGCTGATGTGACGATAAGAGAGATTCTGCTGGCACAGGTACAGCTGCAGAATTTTTGAGGCGACCAGATCGATCGCTCATCTACAGTACAGTGCTCTGTCGTGTTGGATTTGCCTTTGTGTTATCTTAAACTAATCCTGAATGAAACCACTGATAAGGATTAAACTAATCCTAACCCACTAATGTAATCCTTAACCTAACCAATCGGCGCGGCTTCATTTCATCATTTCTATATAGCCAACCAGCCGCACGAGCCGGCCATCTCCTCGGGACTGAGATTCTTGACGCAAATAAAATATAAAATATCTTCCACCGGAGGGCCCACGTGGCAGAGAGAGAGACCGACCGCGACGGACGGGCCCAACGTGTCATGCGGCTGTCTGTCACCCGGAGTGAAGGTTCCGCCGTAGAAAATCGGCACGCTTGCTCCAAGCTCCACCGCGAGTCGACGAGCGATGACGGCCGCAGTTAAGCGCTCGACGGCGACGTGCAAATTGCTTGCTAAACGTACCCAGGAATGTGTCGTGTCGTGCGCGCGTGTGGCCCAACTGTTTTTTTTAGCATCAGTACAGACACAAGCGCTCATATACACGCGCATACACTCACCCCTATGAACGCACACACGCACACCTTACCCCTATGAGCACCTCCGAAAGACGGATCCGGAAACTTATGATGATGCACGGGTGCGGTGCACGTCTGGTCCGAACGTTGACGATGGTGCCCATTTTCTGCAGTCTGCACCACATATTATTGACCTGCATTGTATTTGTATGTTGGGCCTGGCAAGTTTGACTCCTCTCGGCGAGCGTATAGAAATGCCACTGGGTTGTTGTTGCCTCAATAATTTGTCCGACTCGGTTTAATTAGCCTCCATGTGTCCATGTGGGTGAGTGAGAACCCATGGCCCGAATATCATAGTCAATGTGCTGAATTCATAAGAAATTGCACTTTTATATTGTGAAATGCGAGAAGCAATGAGTTGCCCGATCTATAATACTGACCCACTCGA
This sequence comes from Triticum aestivum, assembly GCF_018294505.1. NCBI lineage: Eukaryota > Viridiplantae > Streptophyta > Magnoliopsida > Poales > Poaceae > Triticum > Triticum aestivum. The sequence continues at coordinate 777,838,210 of NC_057797.1, read as the reverse complement.
AATGAATGACCAATATACCAATCTATCAAAAAAGGCAAACCACAAATGGCTGGCTTCACAGCCGCATCCACGTCCAAAATGTCCGGTACCGGTTGCATGGTGGAAGAGTACCGGAAGAGTGTGAAGCAGGCGTGGACCAGAGTGAAGACGTGCTAAGCCCATGGGCATATTGACCCGTTTAAAATAAATGTATTTTAAACGTGTTTTCAAATGTCACAATTTTTGAATCAACATTTCACACACACGTCTTCACAATATGCGCGGGCAGCAAAGTTTAATGAAAAAAAGAACCAGTTTAAAAATGTCGAGTACCGGTTACATGATGGAAGAGTATCGGAAGAGTGTGAAGCAGGCGTGGACCAGAGTGAGGATATCATAAGCCCGTGGGCATATGAACCCGTTTAAAAATGACGTATTTTAAACGCGTTTTCAAATGTCAAAACTGTTGAAACAAAATTTCACGCATACATCTTCACAATATGTGCTGGGCACAAAGTTTAATGAAAAAAAATCAGTTTCTATTTTGCCTCGACGAAAAAGACAAATTTAAATGCTTCTAAATAGCGTTCCACAAACCTTTTTTTTTGTCTTTTTTGCACAGGCCAGAATGAAAGTTACTTTTCCGCGAAACTTCCTGCGCACACATAGAATGTCAAGCTGTACGCGTGAGACATTTTTTCGATTTTTGTTAGCATTTAGAAATGAGTTTTCCAAAGGGTCCATTCATGTATTTTTTTCGCGTTGACCATCCAAATGTATGACCGATTATGTACTTATAGATGCTTAGATGTGCTCCTTTTTTTTAGGTTTGTGTATTAGCTTTGTTTTTAAGTAAAACTTTAAAAAAATACTAACATTTACAATAATGTAATATATGTTGTGAAATTATATTAAAAATGATGAGTGTAATGGTATGCGGTATTGTAGATGTTCATAAATTTTTATGATGAAAATTATGAAGTTTGAGTTAAGATAAATTTATATAATCTATAAAGTAAATAGAAACAAAACTTGTACTGAAATACTTGGTCGTGTGCGCGAGGGTAATATGCGTCTCTGATCTATGTAGTTCATCGGAGCATAAAAGAAATAAAATACTTATACTCTCTCCGATCCAAACTAATTGACACAGACTCTATAGTATAATTTTTATTTTATAATTATGTAGATGTTGTGTCGGTTAATTTGGACGTTGTAAAAGAGGCTACATCATCAATTAATTAAGATCGAACCGCTTGGAACAAGGGGATAGCTCTCTCAAAAGAAAATCAACAACTCAAAAAATATTTAATTAAGATCAGGATGAAGATATTTTGATTTAAATTTATTTTTTTGTTTACCCACACCAGCAGCAGCCAAGAGCCGCCGGATAGGGTCAGAGCAGACGCCAGCAGCGCGACAGTGCCGAGGTGGAGACAGACAGACAAACCCGACGCCTTTTTCACCCCCACCCCTCGCCTCCCCCGAAATCCCATTCCAGCCCCCCTGATTCCCTCCTCCCTTTCCCATTCCGTTCACCTTCCTTCCTCTCATAGTTGGTGGTGGCGCAAGCAGACGAACCATTCCGGATTGCTCGCCGCCGCCGCTGCAGACCGGTAGTCCAACCCTAGCGCGCTCGCCCGCAATGCCGGCCACCGACTCCTCCGCCTCGCCGGCGCACCACCACCACCACACCTCCTTCGGCCGCCACATCCTCTCGCTCCGCCACCGCGAGCACGGCCAGATCCACTCCGCCCCGCCCACGCCCGACCACGCCAACACCGCCAACCCCTCCTCCTCCCCCGCCGACCGCGAAGTCGACGCCTTTCAGCGCCACGCCGCCGAGCTGCTTCTCGACCTGCTCCCCTGCTCCCCCGACGCCGCCCCCGCCGACGCCAAGAACGCCCCGCCGGAGATCCTGTCGATAGCGTGGACCCAGCACCTGCTCGACTCCTTCCTCATCTGCCTCGAGGAGTTCCGCTCCGCGCTCCTCGGCGGCGGCCCCGGGGCCCTCGCGCGCCCCCCGCTCGACCGCCTCGTCGCCGACTTCTTCGACCGCGCCGTCAAGGCGCTCGACCTCTGCAACGCGCTCCGCGACGGCCTCGACCTGCTCCGCCAGTGGCGCAAGCACCTCGCCATCGCCGCCGCCGCGCTCGCCCCGCAGGGCGCCGCGTCCGACCCCGCCGCGCCGCTCGGGGAGGGCCAGATCCGCCGCGCCCGCAAGGCGCTCACCGACCTCACCATCCTCATGCTCGACGACAAGGACGCCGGCGGCGGGGGGCAGCGGAACCGCTCCTTCGGCCGGACGGGTAACGGCGGCAAGGACGCCGCCGGGGGCCAGAGCCGGGGGCACCACCGCCGCAGCAGCAGCGGCTCCGGCTCCGGCTCCGGCGGCTCCCACTTCAGGTCGCTGTCCTGGAGCGTGTCCCGCACCTGGTCCGCGTCCCGCCAGCTGCAGGCCATCGGGGGCAACCTGCCGGTGCCCCGCGCCAACGACGTCGCCGCCACGGGCGGCCTCGCCTCCGCCGTGTACACCATGGGCTCCGTGCTCTTCGTCACCGCCTGGGCGCTCGTCGCCGCCATCCCCTGCCAGGACCGCGGCCTCCAGGCGCACTTCGCCGTGCCCAGGAGCTTCCCCTGGGCCGGCCCGGTCACCACGCTCTACGAGCGCGTCCTCGAGGAGTCCAAGAAGAAGGACCGCAAGCACTCGTGCGGGCTGCTCAAGGAGATACACCTCATCGAGCGTTGGTCGCGGCAGCTCATGGAGATCACCGACGCCGCACAATTCCCCCTGGACAAGGAGAAGGACGCCGAGGTGCGGGAGGCCGCGCAGGAGCTGGTGCAGGTGTGCGAGGCACTCAAGGAAGGGCTCGACCCGCTCGAGCGGCAGGTGCGCGAGATGTTCCACCGCATCGTGCGCACCAGGACGGAGATCCTCGACTGCTTGAGTAGGCCCAACACCGCCGAGTAGGCGAGCCGGCATGGATCATCATGGCAATGCTGTTTGGTTGAACATTGTGTGATATACTTAAAATGCAGGTGGTATGCTGACGGTCATCGTTCGCCGGTTGAAATCGAGGTAGCTTTCCTCTGCATAAGTTATACATGTTTCTTGATGCATAGAGGCCGGCGTGGCCTTATGATAAAATCGAGTCGTTTAGTTGTATTTGATTTATTCTTTGTTTGTAGCAGCTTGTGAATCCTTCTCGTATCTGGGCAGTGCTTGGTACTGACGGTCTAACACTATTGTTTTATTCTTGAAATCTGGTTTGGCTTGGTTTGGTTTGGTTTGGTAATGCCGCCCAACACTTAGGTGCTTGGTTCATGTTCATGATTGATTAGGGTAGGGCTTGTTGGCGCGATAGTTTCGACTTTGAGTGATCTATGCGATCCAGGTCCAGTTTAGAGTTGGACGCATGCTAACATCCTCTGTCGATGGTCATGGTGTCAATGATATGTTTGGGCAACCTTGATTGTTGGTCATGTATCCATAGTTTGTTGCACCTAGCATGCATTTGCCACTTAGACACAGATTATGAGTGGAGAATGGAGATAGCATTGCTCTGTTGTGTGCAGTACCGAGTGAAATTTTGGATATCTGTAAATGCATTTTGATCTGATCGCCAGATAGCATTGCTAGTACTGTATGAACCAGTTATGTTAAGATTACCTCTTGTTTTATTCTTCAAATCTGGGTTGGCTTGGTAATACCAAGCACTTGGGTGCAAGTGCTTGGATGCTGTTGGTGATTTGATTTGATCTGTACAGGGCTTGTTGGTACCAAGTTTGCGGCTGCGCGCTTAATTTATGTGATCTAGGTTCAGTTTAGAGTTGGGTGCATGCTAAGGTGCTCTGTTAATGGTCATGATTTCCATGAGCTGTTTGGGCAACCTTATTTGGTCCTGCACTCCTGCATTTGTAGTCGGCTGTGTACCTAGCATGCATTTCCTTTTGTTCTGTTCTCTGCAGTACCGTGTGAAGTTTTTGATCTGTAAATTTCATTTTGACTTGGTATGAAAGTCATGTGAAGATTGGTCTATTTTGTTTGGACAAAAGACATCTTTCTAATTATACAGATGCTTTGCGTCCGATGAAAACCAGTCCGATCTCTGTATGACGCTCATCTAAAACATATAACAAACACAATGGATGGTGCATATGCACCGTCGTATCAATATCGGACCAAATTTATCTTGCATATAGCACAACTCCTGTATTTGGGATTGGTTTGTTGGTGATATTAGATCAGGTGTAAATGTTGTGACCGATGTTCCTCTCGTTTGATTCATGTCTCTGGATTCATAGAACCTCGACGGTCATTTAGAGAAATGCATGTATGGATGCAGACTTCTTTTGCAACTGGGTATCATGGGCTCGTGTAGGCCACACTAAATGGCTCTGCTAGTAATGTTTGGATGAAACCCAAGCAGGTTAAGATTGGTTAGGCTTTTCCCCTGTGCTGCTGATAGGCACCACCCAGTGCAACAACGTTTCCTTTTGCCGAGCAAAAATGACGCTGCATGAACGAGGCCGCTTGTTGCGGATCCATTTCTTACTGGGCAGGAACGAGGAAGCTGCCTCGCTTCCTCGTGTTCGTCCGTCTTGATCACGTCTGCAACTGCCAACTTCCATCGCCCCAACCACAGTTTCTTTGTGCGTGTTTGGTTGCTTGCACGAGGCCCGGCCTGGCTCGCGCGGGACGCAAACGGGCCGATTGGTTGCCTGCTTTTACTGTTCGGCCCGCATGGCACGAAACTTAAAGCACTTCTGGGTCTGACTCCCTGGGAACGCTCGAATCGGTAGTTTCTTCAGGGCCAGGCCCGAGCGGTGCACGTGGGCGGCGGCGGTTGCACGCGCGCGACCACGCTCGAGAAGCCGCGTTGCTTTCCGAAGCGCCGATAGTTATTAGCCTCACCGTCCCTCGCCACTCCCTCTCCCCACTCTCCCCCACTCTTCCAACTCTCACTGGCGGCAGCGGATCGGAGGAGAGCAAGAAGACCACCAGACTACATCACCAGCGAGCAGATCATCACCTGGTCCGCGGCAATGGCGATAAACACTTCTCTGTTCGTCATGCACTACTTTTTCGCGTTCGATCCGACGATAGATTCGATCCACGGCGGAGAGGGGAATGGGGAATAGAGGTAGATAAGCACAACAGTTCATACGAGTTCATATGAGCTCATACTAGTTCATGCAAGATCGGAATAGAGCTATATGCGGATGGAGTAGAAGGGGGATTGGGGGTATAGAACAGACACCGGCTAACCGCGGCGGCCGTCACCGGCGTGCGGAGCGGTGGGTCGAGTGGCTGGCCTTCATCGGGTCGTTGTCGCTGTCGGAGGAGTCGAGGTCGATCTGCCAGGTATGACGGCCTCGCTCTGGCACCCTCACTGGCATCTGCACCGGTTGTTCTTCCTCCTTAGGCTCCCCACCGATGACCGCTGGTGGCTCGATTGCCGTCTCCCAGTACACTGCGGCACGACGGTCATTAGGAGCCCAATAGTTCTTGTATTTGGACCACTTCTTCCTCTGTTTAGTGTCGTCGGAGACAGCCTGATTCATGGCCCAGCGAATGATGTCGACTGCCATCGTGCCCTTCGCCGGGTTAGGAATCGGCTGTGGGAAACGCAGTAATATCAGAAAAATTCCTACGCACACGCAAGATCATGGTGATGCATAGCAACGAGAGGGGAGAGTGTTTTCTATGTTCCCTCGTAGACTGTAAGCGGAAGCGTTATGACAATGCGGTTGATGTAGTCGCACGTCTTCATGATCGATCGATCCTAGTACCAAAAGTACGGCACCTCCGCGATCTGCACACATTCAACTCGGTGACGTCCCGCGAACTCTAGATTCAGCTGAGTGTCGAGGGAGAGTTTCGTCAGCACGACGGCGTGATGACGGTGATGATGAAGCTACCGGCACAAGGCTTCGCCTAAGCACTGCAACGATATGACCGAGGTGGATTATGGTGGAGAGGGGCACCGCACACAGCTAAGGGATCAATGATTAACTTGTGTGTCTATGGGGTGCCCCCCTCCCCCGTATATAAAGGAGTGGAGGAGGGGAGGGCCGACCCTCTCTATGGCGCGGCCCAAGGGGGATTCCTACTCCTAGTAGGAGTAGGTTTCCCCCCTTCCCTAGTTGGAGTAGGAGAAGAAGGGGAAGAGGGAGAGAAGGAAAGAGGAGGGCGCCACCCCCTCCCTAGTCCAATTCGGACCAGCCCATGGGGGGAGGGGGCACTGTGGGCATTACTTGTTTTGCCCATACGTAGATGTGTGGGCTGTTCCTCTTATACACCACACAAAATGTGTGGGCAGACCCTCTAACGCCCACACGTGTGGCACTTATCGGCGTCCAATTTTTTTTTTGAATACATGGTCAAGATTTTCCCTATACAATTTTAACATTTTTTGAATGCCTTAAAAAAACTAAAATTTAGGATTACATTTTTAAATACATTAAGAAATTCAAATTGTTGGATTAAAATTTTAAAATAAATGATCGAATTTGTCAAGACATGTTGTATATTTTTGGTATACATTTTTCATATACATGAGAAATATTTTTTCTATACACTTTTAACATTTTTTAAATGCTTAGTTAACATTTTTAAAATGTTTACTATATTCATTTATGTAATATTTATTTGAAAGTATAAACAACAGTAAAAAAAGAAAGCAAAAACATGGAAAACAATGAAAACAAAACTAGGCTGTCACCAGCACGCGCTTGGGCAGGCCCGTCTAGTGCCTTGCTTGACGCGAGTCTTCTTCCTTCAGACACCCGCAAGAAGCAAGGTATAGACGGCCAACTCCTATATGGCACCGTATGCGCCCATTAATGTGCAATTCGCAAACGGCACACACACCCATCCATTCTGGTCCGACCTATTTTGGCCGATGCTAGGCGCCGGCAGACCGGCGGAAGCGCGCGCCGGTCAGCTAATGACCGTTCGATCAAATTAATTTAATCCGTCCGATCGTACGTTACGTGGGCTGGTCGTCCTTTTTCCTTGCTTATTATACTATATTAATAAATCCACAAACCATTATTACTCCATACTTCAAGCGTTGCCGTACTTGATGCCAGAAAATAAGGAGATCGTTTACTCCTCCCACACTCAACGCTGGACGCCGGCCCTTGTGACGCCGGCCCTTGTGTGCGTCATCGGCCCAACGTCTCCAGCCATGGCCGCTCGTACGTCGCGGCATAGGTGTCGGTGGCGTCCAACCAGCCGTCCCATGGTCTCACAACCTCGAGCATTGCGTGTCGCAGGAGTCGTCGCTCGTTGTAGCACCAAGTCGCCGCAGTAGTAGCATGCCACACGGCCGTTCCAGCAGCACCATGCACCACCGGGCAGCTCCTTCGGCGTCACCACTTGCACCATGGCCAACTCTGCCATCGCCGGTTGAAACTTTTTCTATCGTCGATTATAGCTTTTTTGGATGCCCGTTGTAGCTTTCTTTGGTCTCAGTTGCAGCTTTCCTCACTGCGGTCGCAGCTTTCCCTATCACTGATCGCCGCCGTCGCTTCACCAGTTGCAGCTCCATCGTGGGACGGTTGCATCTTGTCGTAGCAAGGTTGCAACATTCCCTATGGTGTCGTAGTGGCCGGGCGCCCTCGTCGCCAGTGGTCGCCATTCGCAGATCCGCCCTTGCTAGTCAAGTAGGAAGTAGTCGCCCTGTAGAAAAACGCCGCCGTCTTGTAGCAGACTGACACCTATGTCATTGCAGGACCTAGTAGCCGCCATTGTAGCACATCCGTCACTGCATCGGCGTGCCGCCGGCCGCAGCACTCAACGTCGCCGCTCACACCATCGGCGCATTCAGTTGAAGTTTTTTCTCACACCGGATGAAGCTATTTCCATGCCGGTTGAAGCATTTTTCATAAGTTGAAGCTTTCCACCGTCCGGATTGAAGCTTTTTTCATCAATTATTGAAAGCTTGTTCTGTAAACGGTTGCAACATCTTTCATTTTGGGTTGCGGAGCCTCTGGCTTACAAGGAATGATAAGATCTTCAAACGGGCTCCGATTCATCTAGCTACTTGGAAATTCTACCTAAGAGAAAGTCTACAGATCACTACTTTTCAAGCTAAGCATGAAAAGGCCACGTTGATCAGTAATTGGATAACACTTCATCTGTAATCATTACGATGTTTCATAGAACCGGTATTGGTTGACATTCTTGCTCGGACATGGCATGTCATGTAATATTTGTATTTTGTTGCATTTTATAATGAAAATTACCGTAGAATGATTGTTGTACGGTTTCGGCTAAAAAAAAACTTCTTTCGTTTTGCAGTGCCCGATTGAAACTTTGTATATCTTTCGGTTGAAGCTTTTACACCTACGGTTGAAGCTTTTTAAGTAACGGTTGCAGCTTTTTCAGTTTGGCAGTGGCTGGTCGAAGCTTCCGCTGTCGATGAATGAAGCTTTTTCGATCTAGGCTTGAAGCTTTTTTTGTCAATGGTTGTAACACCCGTATCGGTGGTTTCAATATCTCCGCCGCACATTTGTTTTTATTCATCGGTTCCAGCATTTGGATTCATAGGTGGATTCTGTAGGAAAAAACAACGATGGATGCAACAAAAATGGCGTCGCCGCCGTCGGGGCTCAGGGCGTCGTCATGAATGGTTGCAGCAAAACATCGCGTCGGTGATAGCAAAAACGACGAGGGATGCAGCAAAACATCGTCACCGCCGTCGTGAGTCGGGGCGTCGTTGCAGCAAACGTCAACAACGACGGATGCAGCAAAAACAACGTCGCCGCTGTCATGGGTCGGGGCGCCATCATGAATGGTTGCATCAGTCTTCATCGCCGGTGGTAGCATCCTGTAGGCCCGATGCAGCTCCCACGTTTGCCTGTTCCAGCTCTCGGCGTACATGGTTGTCGCATGGCCAACACCGTGTTGACTCATCCTGTAGGCACCGATGCAGCGCCCCGCATAGCCGGTTCCAGCTCCCTGCTGTACACGGTTGTACCACCAGGCGTCGCGTCGCTGGTGACTAGCAGCAAGCATCACTGAACGGTCCCCCAGTATGTGATCCCCAGCCACGAAGCTCGCCACCGTTGTAGCATGGCCGTGGCCGATGGCAGCACCGCGCGCACGGGCCGCAGCTCTGTAGATGCACCCTACACAGATAGGAGGAGGAGGAAAAGTGGTGATGGTGCAGTTTGGTTGGGGACGACGGGGAGAAAACATCCAGATGCGGTCCTTGCTAGAGAAAAACGAGTAGACAAGGTCGCATGAGGAAGAAGATAAGGCCGAAAAGGGGAGAGTAATAAATGCCTGGGCCACAGGTCAGTGCGTCGCGCATCCAAGTGACCGGCCGAAACATTAGCTGGTCAGCCGGCAGCAAGCGTTTCCCTTACATTTTTCTCTGTTAAAACTGCACAAAAGGCCACGCGCGCCCGACAAGAATCGAACTCACGACCCCTTCTATCAGTTTGAACCTCTACCGCCGTGACTATTTCCTCCCTTTTTCTTCTATTTCGCGTGATGTTTTTTACATTGTTTGTCTTTTTTAACTATTTTCTTTTTTCTTCTCTTTTTTCCTTTTCTTTTTTTTTCTTTTTCAAAATGCATGAACTTTGTTCAAAATAAATGAATTTTTCATCAAAATTGATGAACTCTTTGCAAATTTGAGAACTTTTTTCCAAAATCACAGAACTTTTTTCAAATTCGATGATCTTTTTGCAAAATTGATGAACTTTGTTTCAATATCTATGAACTTTTTTTTTTCAAAATCGATGAACTTGGTTCAAAATTTGATAAACTTTTTCCAAAGTCGATGACTTTTTCTCATAATTAATATTTCTTTTTCAAAATCAATGTTTTTTTTTTCAAATTCGTGTACTTTTTCGGAAACTCATGAACTTTTTTCACTTTTGCGTACATTTTTAACCCTTTTACGAACATGTTCAACTGGTCAACCAATGAGATGGGAGCGAGCGAACAAATGTTTGGCCTCTTGTTCCGGGGGGAGTCTCCCATATATTCTCATTATTTTTTCATTCCAGCGTCGCGTTCGATTGTAGCAAATGATTTAATGGGCCGACCCACTAGGTGCGCCTTTGAGCGTCAATACCTTGACCCGACGCTAAGAGCGTTATTTAGTAGCTCTCGTATAGATACGCCCCATGGAGACTAGGATTGGCCGCGACCTAGCGTCTCGTTCAGCCGAGCGATCATGTTAACGGGCCACGGTCCGCTATGAAGGAAATATGCCCTAGAGGCAATAATAAAGTTATTATTTTATATTCCCTTATTCATGATAAAGGTTTATTATTCATGCTAGAATTATATTGATCGGAAACTTAAATACATGTGTGAATATATAAAAAAGACACTATTTACGGAGACTATTTTTGGAAATAAGAGTTGTTTTTGTGCAGAAATAAAAGTTCTCGGAATGGGCTGAAAATTTACGGAGACTATTTTTGGAAAAATATAAAAAATACTGGAGAAAAAAGATACCAGAGAGGAGACCCGGGGTAACCACAAGGGTGGATGGCGCCCCCTATCTTGTCGTCACCTCGTGGGTCCCCTTGACTTGTCCCTGACGCCAAACACTCCTGTAAATCCCAAAAACTCCAGAAACAAAACCTAGATTGGGAGTTCCGCCGCCGTAAGCCTCTATAGGCATGGAAAAACAATCTAGGCCCTCTCTGGCACCCTACCGGAGGGGGCCAGCATCATCGGAGGCCATGGAGGAGGATCCCGGAGGGGGCCATCATCACCATGGAGGCCAAGGACCAGAGGGAGAACCTCTCCCCATCTAGGGGGGATGCCATGGAGGAGGAAGCACAAGGGAGAGACTCTCTCCCCCTCTCTCTCGGTGGCGCCGGAGTGCCACCGAGGGAACCATCGCCGCGGTGATCGTCTTCATCAACATCACCATCTTCATCACCATCCTCATCTCTTTTAGGCGGTCCACTCTCCCGTACCCCGTTGCAATCCCCTACTTGAACATGGTGGTTTATGCCACATATTATGATCCAATGATATGTTGCCATCCTATAATGTTTTGAGTAGATTTCCTTTGTCTTTTGGGTTGATTGATAATCTAGATTGGTTTGAGTTGTATGTTTTATTTTGGTGCTGTCCTATGGTGCCTTCTGTGCCGCGCACACGTGAAGGATTTCCGTTGTAGGGTGTTGCAATACGTTCATGATTCACTTATAGTGGGTTGCTTGAGTGACATAAGCATAAACCCGAGTAAGGGGGTTGTTGCATATGGGATAAAGGGGACTTGATACTATGGTTGGGTTTTACCTTAATGACCTTTAGTAGTTGCGGATGCTTGCTAGAGTTCCAATCATAAGTGCATATGATCCAAGGAGAGAAAGTATGTTAGTTTATGCCTCTCCCTCATATAAAATTGCAATGACGACTACCGATCTTGTTAACAATTGCCTAGGACAATTTCACACACCGATTCGTCATTATTCCATACTCGCTATTTATAATATATAATATTATATTCTAACTTTATGTTAACAACACCTACTTTTATATTTTAGTTCTCCGATATCATGCAGCTATCCTCTTCATACCCACAACGTAGTTTTATTTCTCGTTTCTAGATGGAAGCAAACTTTTGGTATACGTAGAGTCGTATCAGTGGCAGATAGGACTTGAGAGAATATTGATCTTACCTTTAGCTCCTTGTGGGTTCGACACTTCATACTTATCATTTCCACCTTTGGAAATTTCTATGATGATTCCTTGCACTAACCGATAGATAGGCCGGTACACCTACAATCCCCTACATCTGGTAGCCCATCATGGAAAGGATTCCCACAACTTACTCAACTATGCCAGAGCTCATAATAGCTTGTGGCTGCACACGGAAGTTTCTAGCATGAATAATCTTATGATCCCTTTGAGCCTGGGTGGCATTCCATATGATGATCACATGGGTACTCCAGGATATCCTAGGACAACGCTGGATTGCTCCAGGTGCCCAGACAACCACTGGGTGCTCCAGAGTGCCTCAACCAATCCACCCAGATGTGCACTAAAGTAGCCACCTTAGGTTAAACCTTAGTTAACAGACTCTCACATCTTTCATGAATTCTCTCAAACCAATCCACGTCTACGAGCATAGCAAAGCAGTATGAGCCTAACATAATAGTAACACCCAGGGTTTGAAGTAAAAGACAATAGGTTCTACCTCATCAACTACTTCCCAATACCCACATGTTATCAAGTCCTAACCATGCAGTGTTTGAGGTTTGAAACTAATGCATAAAAACTGGGTAATAAGGGGATATGATCAAAGTGTTACTTGCCTTGTTGATGATCTGAAAACCCTAGTGACTCGTAGAAGCAAGCCTCGCACTCCGGAAACTCTATCGTGAACAAACAATAGCATACATGAGCACTCAGGCATAAGATGCAAAGGTAAAGATCCAAACTGAAAGTTCAAGTGAAGAGCTTCGATTTGCAAAAAGAATCAATCGAATCGGAGTCACGAAACTCAAACTACAATCAAAAAAAGTTCAAATTCAAATCTTCTTGAAACGAAATTTTAATTTGTCAAAATCATGTTCAAGTTGATTATCTGGAAAGAGGGGAACAAGACGAAGATTTTGGCGTTGGTTTCACTAGATTTGGACAAACGAGAAAAAAGTAACGAGCGTTTGAAGATCAGGGACTAATCTATGATAAAAATATTCGCGGATAGGCCCCTCGCCGAAATAAACAGAAAAAGAAAAATCTAACGAACGAACATCCGCTAACAGAGAGTAACGAACAAAAATCGTCCGTTAAAACAATCAAACCGGTGAACGTTCGCTATTTAACCTAATAAAATAAAAAACCGATCTAATCTAAACCGAAAAGAACGAAAGAAAACCGGGGAAACCGAGCGGTTTTTACCGGTTAACCGCGGGGCGGCGGGATCCGGCGGCGTCGGCGTCGGTGGCGGCATGGTGCGGCGGCAGGCGGCGCGACTGCTGCTGCTGTTGGAGGCGGCGACAGCGGCGGTGGTGGTAAGGAGGAGGGGGCGGCGGGGCTCGGCTTATAAAGGCCCGAGGGGGGGCCTCGACTTGCGGAGGGGCGAGCGGAACGGGCGTCCAAGCTGGTCTCGCCAGGCGGCGGCGGCGCGAGTGACTCCTCCCGCACAGGAGGAAGGCGGCGCGGGGCTGCTGGGCCGGCTCGGCTGGGCCTTTGGCCCAGTCAGGCGAAGAAGATTTGTTTTTTTTTAAAAAAATTTGCCCGAAGAAAAATCCTACTAAAATATAAAAAAATTCTAAAAATATCAGAAATATTTTTCACCGTCCAAACCTAATATTTAGGACAAGATGAATATTTTTCTGGCCTAAAATGCAATTTTAAAAAATGCATATTTTTCTAATTCACATAAAATAGCAAATAAAAATACGAACAAAATAATAATTTGATTTTGAAATTTCTTCTCCAATATTCCTCTCTTTTGAAGAAGTCATTTTATCTTCTCTCATTTATTTTTATTATTGGAAATAATTGGAGAGAAAAATATTAAAATCAAATTGATCCTCTTTTCAAATTTGAAAAAAAATCTAATATGAAAATATGTGAAATCTCCAACTCTCTCATTGGGTCCTTGAGTTGCTTAAGATTTCTAGGATCACAACCAAAATGCAAATAAAATATGATATGCATATGATGTCCTATGTATAACTGAAGGAAATATGCCCTAGAGGCAATAATAAAGTTATTATTTATTTCCTTATATCATGATAAAAGTTTATTATTCATGCTATAATTGTATTATCTAGAAACATAATACTTGTGGGAATACAATAGACAAACTAAATGTCACTAGTGTGCCTCTACTTGACTAGCTCGTTAATTGAAGATGGTTATGTTTCCTAACCATAGACATGTGTTGTCATTTGATTAACGAGATCACATCATTAGGAGAATGATGTGATTGACATGACCCATTCCATTAGCTTAGCACCCGATCGTTTAGTATGTTGCTATTTCTTTCTTCATGACTTATACATGTTCCTATGACTATGAGATTATGCAACTCCCGTTTGCCGGAGGAACACTTTGTGTGCTACCAAACGTCACAATGTAACTGGGTGATTATAAAGGAGCTCTACAGGTGTCTCCAAAGGTACATGTTGGGTTGGCGTATTTCGAGATTAGGATTTGTCACTCCGATTGTCGGAGAGGTATCTCTGGGCCCTCTCGGTAATGCACATCACATAAGCCTTGCAAGCATTGCAACTAATGAGTTAGTTGCGAGATGATGTATTACGAAACGAGTAAAGAGACTTGTCAGTAACGAGATTGAACTAGGTATTGAGATACCGACGATCGAATCTCGGGCAAGTAACATACCGATGACAAAGGGAACAAAGTATGTTGTTATGCGGTCTGACTGATAAAGATCTTCGTAGAATATGTGGGAGCCAATATGAGCATCCAGGTTCCGCTATTGGTTATTGACCGGAGAAATGCCTCGGTCATGTCTACATTGTTCTCGAACCCGTAGGGTCCGCACGCTTAACGTTACGATGACAGTTTCATTAAGAGTTTATATATTTTGATGTACCGAAGTTTGTTTGGAGTCCCGGATGTGATCACGGACATGACGAGGAGTCTCGAAATGGTCGAGACATAAAGATTGATATATTGGACGGCTATATTCGGACACTGGAAGTGTTCCGGGTGATTTCGGAGAAAACCGGAGTGCCGGAGGGTTACCGGAACCCCCCGGGAGAAGTAATGGTCCTTATGGGCCCCAGTGGAGAGAGAGAGCAGCGGCCAGGCTGGGCCGCGCGCCCCTCCCCCTCTGGTCCGAATTGGACTAGGAGAGGGGGGGGGGCGCCCCCCTTTCCTTCTTCCTCTCCCCCTTCCTTTCCCCCTCCTAGTAGGAGTAGGAAAGAGGGGAGTCCTACTCCTACTAGGAGGAGGACTCCTCCTCCTTGGCGCGCCCAAGGGCCGTCCGGCCTCCCCCCTTGCTCCTTTATATACGGGGGCAGGGGGGCACCTCTAGACACACAAGTTGATCCTCGTGATCATTTTCTTAGCCGTGTGCGGTGCCCCCTCCACCATACTCCTCGATAATATTGTAGCGGTGCTTAGGCGAAGCCCTACGACGGTAGAACATCAAGATCGTCACCACGCCGTCATGCTGACGGAATTCTTCCCCGACACTTTGCTGGATCAGAGTCCGGGGATCGTCATCGAGCTGAACGTGTCCTAAAACTCAGAGGTGCCGTAGTTTCGGTGCTTGATCGGTCGGGCCGTGAAGACGTATGACTACATCAACCGTGTTGTCATAACGCTTCCGCTATCGGTCTACGAGGGTACGTAGACAACACTCTCCCCTCTTTTTGCTATGCATCACCATGATCTTGCGTGTGCGTAGGAAATTTTTTAAAATTACTACGTTCCCAACAGTGGCATCCGAGCCTAGGTTTTATGCGTTGATGTTGTGCACGAGTAGAACACAAGTGAGTTGTGAGCGATATAAGTCATACTGCTTACCAGCATGCCATACTTTGGTTCGGCGGTATTGTTGGATGAAGCGGCCCGGACCGACATTACGCGTACGCTTACGCGAGACTGGTTCTACCGACGTGCTTTGCACACAGGTGGATGGCGGGTGTCAGTTTCTCCAACTTTAGTTGAACCGAGTGTGGCTACGCCCGGTCCTTGCGAAGGTTAAAACATCACCAACTTGACAAACTATCTTTGTGGTTTTTGATGCGTAGGTAAGAACGGTTCTTGCTAAGCCCGTAGCAGCCACGTAAAACTTGCAACAACAAAGTAGAGGACGTCTAACTTGTTTTTGCAGGGCATGTTGTGATGTGATATGGTCAAGACGTGATGAGATATAAGTTGTTGTATGAGATGATCATGTTTTGTTGAAGTTATCGGCAACTGGAAAAATCCTTATGGTTGTCTCTCTATTGCATAAGATGCAAGCGCCCAAATAATTGCTTTACTTTATCGCTATGCGATAGCAATAGTTGCAAGAGCAATTGTTGGCGAGATGACCACGTGACGAAACATTGATATAGATCAAGATGATGGAGATCATGGTGTCATGCCGGTGACGATAGAGATCATGACAGTACTTTGGAGATGGAAATCAAAGGCGCAAGATGATGATGGCCATATCATGTCACATATTTTGATTGCATATGATGTTTATCTTTTATACATCTTATTTTGCTTAGTTTGTCGGTAGCATTTTAAGATGATCTCTCATTAATTATCAAGAAGTGTTCTCCCTGAGTATGCACCGCTGCGAAAGTTCTTCGTGCTGAGACACCACGTGATGATCGGGTGTGATAGGCTCTACGTTCAAATACAACGGGTGCAAAACAGTTGCACACGCGGAATACTCAGGTTAAACTTGACGAGCCTAGCATATACAGATATGGCCTCGGAACACGGAGACCGAAAGGTCGAACGTGAATCATATAGTAGATATGATCAACATAGTGATGTTCACCATTGAAAACTACTCCATCTCACGTGATGATCGGACATGGTTTAGTTGATTTGGATCACGTGATCACTTAGATGACTAGAGAGATGTCTGTCGAAGTGGGAGTTCTTAAGTAATATGATTAATTGAACTTAAATTTATCATGAAATTAGTCCTGGTAGTATTTTGCAAATCATGTTGTAGATCAATAGCTCGCGTTGTTGCTTCCCTGTGTTTATTTTGATATGTTCCTAGAGAAAATTGTGTTAAAAGATGTTAGTAGAAATGATGCAGATTGGATCCGTGATCTGATGTTTATCCTCATTGCTACACAGAAGAATTATGTCCTTGATGCACCACTAGGTGACAGACCTATTGTAGGAGCAGATGCAGACGTTATGAACGTTTGGCTAGCTAAATATGATGACTACTTGATAGTTTAGTGCACCATGCTTAATGGCTTAGAATCGGGACTTAAAAGACGTTTTGAACATCATGGACCATATGAGATGTTCCAGGAGTTGAAGTTAATATTTCAAGCAAATACCCGAGTTGAGAGATATGAAGTCTGCAACAAGTTCTATAGCTAAAAGATGGAGGAGAATCGCTCAACTAGTGAGCATGTGCTCAGATTGTCTGGGTACTACAATCGCTTGAATCAAGTGGGAGTTAATCTTCCAGATAAGATAGTGATTGACAGAATTCTCTAGTCACCATCACCAAGTTAGTAGAACTTCGTGATGAACTATAGTATGCAAGGGATGACGAAAACGACTCCCGAGATTTTCATGATGATGAAATCGATGAAGGTAGAAATCAAGAAAGAGCATCAAGTGTTGATGGTTGACAAGATCACTAGTTTCAAAAAAAAAGGCAAAGGAAAAAAGGGGAACTTCAAGAAAAACAGCAAGCAAGTTGCTGCTCAAGTGAAGAAGCCTAAGTCTGGTCCTAAACCTGAGACTAAGTGCTTCTACTACAAAGGGACTGGTCACTGGAAGCGGAACTACCCCAAGTGATTGGCGGATAAGAAGGATGGCAAAGTGAACATAAGCATATTTGATATACATGTTATTGATGTGTACTTTACTAGTGTTTATAGCAACCCCTCAGTATTAGATACTAGTTCAGTTGCTAAGATTAGTAACTCGAAACAGGAGTTGCAGAATAAACAGAGACTAGTTAAGGGTGAAGTGACGATGTGTGTTGGAAGTGGTTCCAAGATTGATATGATCATCATCGCACACTCCCTATACTTTCAGGATTAGTGTTGAACCTAAATAGTGTTATTTTGTGTTCGCGTTGAGCATGAATATGATTTTATCATGTTTATTGTAATACAGTTGTTCATTTAAGTAAGAGAATAAATTGTTGTTCTGTTTACATGAATAAAACCTTATATGGTTACACACCCAATAAAAATGGTTCATTGGATCTCGATCGTAGTGATACACATATTCATAATATTGAAACCAAAAGATGCAAAGTTAATAATGATAGTGCAACTTATTTGTGGCACTGCCGTTTAGGTCATATTGGTGTAAAGTGCATGAAGAAACTCCATGCTGATGGGATTTTGGAATCACTTGGTGCTTGCGAACCATGCCTTATGGGCAAGATGACTAAAGACTCCGTTCTCCGGAACAATGGAGCGAGCACCAGATTTGTTGGAAATCATACATACTGATGTATGTGGTCCGATGAATATTAAAGCTCGCGACAAGTATCATTATTTTCTGACCTTCACAGATGATTTAAGCAGATATGAGTATATCTACTTGATGAAACATAAGTCTGAAAAGTTCAAAGTATTTTAGAGTGAAGTGGAAAATCATCGTGACAAGAAAATAAAGTTTCTACGATCTGATCGCAGAGACAAATATTTGAGTTACGAGTTTGGTCTTCAATTAAAACAATGTGGAATAGTTTCACAAACTCATGCCACCTGGAACACCACAGCATAATGGTGTGTCCGAACGTCATAACCGTACTTTATTAGATATAGTACAATCTATGATGTTTCTTACCAATTTACCAATATCGTTTTGGGATCATGCATTAGAGATAGCTACATTCACATTAAATAGGGCACCATCTAAATCCGTTGAGACGACACCGTATGGTTTGGCAAGAAACCTAAGCTATCGTTTCTTAAAGTTTGAGGTTGCAATGCTTATGTGAAAAAGTTTCAACCTGATAAGCTCAAACCCGAATCGGAGAAGTGCGTCTTCATAGGATACCCAGAAGAAAATGTTGGGTACACCTTCTATCACAGATCCGAAGGCAAAATATTCGTCGCTGAGAATGGATCCTTTCTAGAGAAGGAGTTTCTCTCGAAAGAAGTGAGTGGGAGGAAAGTAGAACTTGATGAGGTAACTGTACCTGCTCCCTTATTGGAAAGTAGTTCATCACAAAATTCTGTTCCTGTGACTACTACACCAATCAGTGAGGAAGCTAATGATGATGATCATGTAACTTCAGATCAAGTTACTACCGAACCTCGTAGGTAAACCAGAGTGAGAACCGCACCAGAGTGGTACGGTAATCCTGTTCTGGGGGTCATGTTACTTGACCATGACGAGACCTACGAACTATGAGGAAGCAATGATGAGCCCAGATTCCGCGAAATGGCTTGAGGCCATGAAATCTGAGATGAGATCCATGTATGAGAACAAAGTATGGACTTTGATTGACTTACCCAATGATCGGCGAGCCATTGAGATAAAATGGATCTTCAAGAGGAAGACGAACGCTGATAGTAGTGTTACTATCTACAAAGCTAGAATTGTTGCAAAAGGTTTTCGATAAGTTCAAGGTATTGACTACGATGAGAGTTTCTCACTCGTATCTATGCTTAAGTCTGTACGAATGATGTTAGCAATTGCCGCATTTTATGAAATCTGGCAAATGGATAAACAAAACTGCATTCCTTAATGGATTTATTGTATATGATGCAACCAGAAGGTTTTGTCAATCCTAAAGGTGTTAACAAAATGTGCAAGCTCCAGCGATCCATCTATGGACTGGTGCAAGAATCTAAGAGTTGGAATATACACTTTGATGAGTTGATCAAAGCATATAGTTTTATACAGACTTGCGGTGAAGCATGTATTTACAAGAAAGTGAGTGGGAGCACTACAACATTTCTGATAAATATATGTGAATGACATATTACTAGTCGGAAATGATATAGAATTTCTGGATAGCATAAAGGGATACTTGAATAAGAGTTTTTCAATGAAAGACCTCGGTGAAGCTGCTTACATATTGAGCATCAAGATCTATAGAGATAGATCAAGACGCTTGATAAGTTTTTTCAATGAGTACATACCTTGACAATATTTTGAAGTAGTTCAAAATGGAACAGTCAAAGAAAGAGTTCTTGCCTGTGTTGTAAGGTGTGAAATTGAGTAAGACTCAAAGCCCGACCACGGCAGAAGATATAAAGAGAATGAAAGTCATTCCCTATGCCTCAGCCATAGATTCTATAAAGTATGCCATGCTGTGTACCAGATCTGTTGTATACCCTACACTGTGTTAAGCGAGGGAATACAATAGTGATCTAGGAAGTAGATCACTGGACATCGGTCAAAATTATCCTTAGTGAAATAAGGATATGTTTCTCGATTATGGACATAACAAAAAGGTTCATCGTAAAGGGTTACGTCGATAAATTTTTTTGACACCGATCTGGATGACTCTAAGTCTCGATCTAGATACATATTGAAAGTGGGAGCAATTAGCTAGAGTAGCTCAGTGCAGAGCATTGTTGACATACATATTTGCAAAATACTTACGAATCTGAATATAACAGACCCGTTGACTAAAATTGTCTCACAAGCTAAACACGATTACACCTTAGTACTCTTTGGGTCTCAATCACATAGCGATGTGAACTAGATTACTGACTCTAGTAAACCCTTTGGGTGTTGGTCACATATCGATGTGAACTATGGGTGTTAACCACATAAAGATGTGAACTATTGATGTTAGATCACATGGCGATGTGAACTAGATTATTGACTCTAGTGCAAGTGGGAGACTGAAGGAAATATGCCCTAGAGGCAATAACAAAGTTATTATTTATTTCCTTATATCATGATAAAAGTTTATTATTCATGCTATAGTTGTATTATCCAGAAACATAATACTTGTGTGAATACATAGACAAACTAAACGTCACTAGTGTGCCTCTACTTGACTAGCTCGTTAATCGAAGATGGTTATGTTTCCTAACCATAGATATGTGTTGTCATTTGATTAACGGGATCACATCATTAGGAGAATGATGTGATTGACATGACCCATTCCATTAGCTTAGCACCCGATCGTTTAGTATGTTGCTATTGCTTTCTTCATGACTTATACATGTTCCTATGACTATGAGATTATGCAACTCCCGTTTGCCGGAGGAACACTTTGTGTGCTACCAAACATCACAACGTAACAGGGTGATTATAAAGGATCTCTACAGGTGTCTCCAAAGGTACATGTTGGGTTGGCGTATTTCGAGATTAGGATTTGTCACTCCGATTGTCGGAGAGGTATCTCTGGGCCCTCTCGGCAATGCACATCACATAAGCCTTGCAAGCATTTCAACTAATGAGTTAGTTGCGAGATGATGTATTATGAAACGAGTAAAGAGACTTGCCGGTAACGAGATTGAACTAGGTATTGAGATACCGACGCTCGAATCTCGGGCAAGTAACATACTGATGACAAAGGGAACAAAGTATGTTGTTATGCGGTCTGACCGATAAAGATCTTCGTAGAATATGTGGGAGCCAATATGATCATCCAGGTTCCGCTATTGGTTATTGACCGGAGACATGTCTCGGTCATGTCTACATTGTTCTCGAACCCGTACGGTCCGCACGCTTAATGTTACGATGACAGTTTCATTAAGAATTTATATATTTTGATGTACCGAAGTTTGTTCGGAGTCCCGGATGTGATCACGGACATTATGAGGAGTCTCGAAATGGTCGAGACATAAAGATTGATATATTGGACGGCTATATTCGGACACCTGAAGTGTTCCGGGTGATTTCGGAGAAAACTGGAGTGCTGGAGGGTTACCGGAACCCCCCGGGAGAAGTAATGGGCCTTATGGGCCCTAGTGGAGAGAGAGAGAGCGGCGGCCAGGGTGGGCCGCGCGCCCCCTCCCCCTCTGGTCCGAATTGGACTAGTAGAGGGGGGGGGGGGGCGCGCCCCCCTTTCCTTCTTCCTCTCCCCCTTCATTTCCCCCTCGTAGTAGGAGTAGGAAAGAGGGGAGTCCTACTCCTACTAGGAGGAGGACTCCTCCTCCTTGGCGCGCCCAAGGGCCGGCCGGCCTCCCCCCTTGCTCCTTTATATACGGGGGCAGGGGGGCACCTCTAGACACACAAGTTGATCCTCGTGATCGTTTTCTTAGCCGTGTGCGGTGCCCCCTCCACCATACTCCTCGATAATATTGTAGCGGTGCTTAGGCGAAGCCCTGCGACGGTAGAACATCAAGATCGTCACCATGCCATCGTGCTGACGGAATTCTTCCCCGACACTTTGCTGGATCGGAGTCCGGGGATCATCATCGAGCTGAACGTGTGCTAAAACTCGGAGGTGCCGTAGTTTCGGTGCTTGATCGGTCGGGCCGTGAAGACATACGACTACATCAACCGCGTTGTCATAATGCTTTCGCTGTCGGTCTACGAGGGTATGTAGACAACACTCTCCCCTCTCGTTGCTATGCATCACCATGATCTTGCGTGTGCGTAGGATTTTTTTTTGAAATTACTACGTTCCCAACAATAACATCCAAATTGAAAATTTGAGATGTTACAGCATAAACTGGGGTTTAAACTTCTGTCACTCTCGCAACCCATCATGTAATTGCTACTCCACAATGCATTCCCTTAGGCCCAAATATGGTTAAGTGTCATGTAGTCGACGTTCACATGACACCACTAAGGGAATCACAACATACATACTATTAAAATATCGAACACATATCAAATTCACATGATTACTTGTAACATGATTTCTCCCGTGACCTCAAGAACAAAAATAACTACTCACAAATGATAAACATGTTCATGATCAGAGAGGTATTAAATAGCATAATGGAGCTGAACATATAATCTTCCACCAAATAAACCATATAGTAATCAACTACAAGAGGTAATCAACACTACTAGTCATCCACAAACACCAATCTATAGTTCCGGTAACAAGATTGAACACAAGAGATGAACTAGGGTTTGAGATGAGATGGTGCTGTCAAAGATGTTGATGGAGATTGCCCTCCCCAAGATGGGAGAGTTGTTGGTGATGATGATAACGATGATTTCCCCCTCCGGGAGGGAAGTTCCCCCAGCGGAATCGCTCCGGCGGAGGGCAAAAGTGCTCCTGCCCAAGTTCCGCCTCGAGTCGGCGGCACTCCATCCCGAAATCACTCTCTTTATTTTTTCTAGGTCAAAATGATTTATATACCAGAAGATGGGCACTAGAGGTGGGCCGAGGAGGCCACAACCCACCAGGGCGCGCCTGGACTGCCTAGCGCGCCCAGGTGGGTTGTGCCCACCTGGTGGCCCCCTCTAGTAGTTATTTGCTCCAGTAATTCTTATATATTCCATAAAAAATCCCCATCAAATTTCAGCTTGTTTGGAGTTGTGCAGAATAGGTGGCCTGACGTAGCTTTTCTAGGTCCAGATTTCCAGCTGTCGGAATTCTCCCTCTTGGTGTGTACCTTGCAAATTATGAGAGAAAAGGCATTAGAATTACTCCAAAAAGCATAATTATGGATAAAAAAATTATAAATAACAGTAAGAAAACATGATGCAAAATGGACGTATCAATGACCACAACACAACGATGGAGATCAAGGTGTCGAGCCGGTGACGATGGAGATCATGACGATGCTTTGGAGATGGAGATCAAAAACACAAGATGATGATGGCCATATGATGTCACATATTTTGATTGCATGTGGTGTTTATCTTGTATGCATTATTTTTCTTAGTACAGCGATAGCGTTATAAGATGATCCCTTCATTAAATTTCAAGGTAAAAGTGTTCTCCCTGAGTAGCACTATTGCTACAGTTCGTCGTGTTGAGACACCACGTGATGATCTGGTGTGATAGACTCTATTTCACATATAGCGGGTGCAAGACAGTTTTGCACATGTGAAATACTTGGGTTAAACTTGACGAGCCTATCATGTATAGACATGGCCTCGGAACACTGGAGACCTAAAGGTCGAACGCGAATCATAGAGTAGATATGATCAACATAGAGATGTTCACCATTGATGACTACCCCATCTGACGTGATGATCGGACATGGGTTAGTTGATTTGGATCATGTATCACTTAGATGACTTGAGGGATGTCTATTTAAGTAGGAGTTCTTAAGTAATTTGATTAATTGAACTTAATTTACCATGAACTTAGTCCTGATAGTATTTGCATATCTATGTTGTAGATCAATAGCTCGCGATATAGCTCCTATTTTTTTTGATATGTTCCTAGAGTAAAGTTGAAAGATGATGGTAGCAATGATGTGGACCGGGTCCGTGATCTAAGGATTATCGTCATTTCTGCATAGAAGAATTATGTCCTTGATGCACCGCTAGGTGACAGACCTATTGCAGGAGCAAATGCAGACATTATGAATGTTTACAGGCTCGGTATGATGACTACTTGATAGTTTAGTGCGAAATTCTTTATGTCTTAGAACCGGGACTTCAAAAACATTTTGAACGCCACGAAGCATATGAGATGGTCTAAGAGTTGAAATTGGTATTTCAGACCAATGCCCATGTCTAGAGGTATGAGACATCTGACAAGTACTTTGCCTACAAGATGGAGGAGAATAGCTCAGCCAGTGAGCATGTACTCAGAATTTCTGGGTACTACAATCGCTTGAATCAAGTGGGAGTTAATCTTCCAGATAAGATAGTGATTGACAGAGTTCTCTAGTCACTATCACCAAGCTACTAGAACTTTGTGATGAACTATAATATGCAAGGGATGACGAAAACAATTCCCAAGCTCTTCGCAATGCTGAAATCGATGAAGGTAGAAATCAAGAAAGAGCATCAAGTGTTGATGGTTAACAAAACCACTAGTTTCAAGAAAAAGGCAAGGGACAGAAAGGGAACTTCAAGAAGAATAGCAAACAAGTTGCCACTCCCATGAAGAAGCCCAAAGCTAGACCCAAGCCTGAAACTGAGTGCTTTTACTGCAAAGGAAATGATCATTGGAAGCGAAACTGCCCCAAATACTTGGCGAATAAGAAGGATGGCAAAGTGAACAAAGGTATAATTGATATACATGTTATTGAAGTGTACTTTACTAGTGTTCATAGTAGCCCCTGGGTATTTGATACCGGTTTAGTTGCTAAGATTAATAACTCGAAACAGGAGTTACAAAATGAACAGAGACTAGTTGAGGACGAGGTGACGATGTGTGTTAGAAGTGATTCCAAGGTTGATAAGATCACCATCGCATACTCCCTCTACCTTCGGGATTAGTGTTATTTGGTTTCTGCGTTGAGCATGAATATGATTGGATCATATTTATTGCAATACGGTTATTCATTTAACTCAGAGAATAATTGTTGTTCTGTTTACATGAATAAAACCTTCTATGGTCATACACCCAATGTAAATGGTTTATTGAATCTCGATCGTAGTAATACACATATTCATAATATTGATGCCAAAAGATGCAAAGTTGATAATGATAGTGCAACATATTTGTGGCAGTGTCGTTTAGGTCATATTGGTGTAAAGCACATGAAGAAACTCCATGCAGATGGACTTTTGGAATCACTTGATTATGAATCATTTGATACTTGCGAACCATGCCTCATGGGTAAGATGACTAAAATTCCGTTCTCCAGAACAATGGAGTGAGCCAATGACTTATTGGAAATAATACATACTGATGTACGCAGTCTGATGAGTGTTGAGGCACGTGGCGGTTATCGTTATTTTCTGACCTTCACAGATGATTTGAGCAGATATGGGTATATCTACTTAATGAAAGACAAGTTTGAAACATTTGAAAAGTTCAAAGAATTTCAGAGCGACATGGAGAATCATCGTAACAAGAAAATAAAGTTTTTATGATTTGATCACGGAGGCGAATATTTCAGTTACGAGTTTGGCCTTCATTTAACACAATGTGGAATAGTTCCACAACTCACGCCACCCCGAACACCATAGCGTAATAGTGTGTCCGAACGTTGTAACCGTACTTTATTAGATATGGTGCGATCTATGATGTCTCTTACCGATTTACCACTATCATTTTGTGGTTATGCATTAGAGACAACTCCATTCACGTTAAATAGGGCACCATCTAAATTCGTTGAGATGACACTGTATGAACTGTGGTTTGGCAAGAAACCTAAGCTGTCATTTCTTAAAATTTGGGGTTGCGATACTTATGTCAAAAGGCTTTCAGCCTGATAAGCTCGGACCCAAATCGGAGAAGTGCGTCTTCATAGGACACCCTAAGGAAACAATTGGGTACACCTTCTACCACAAATCCGAAGGCAAGATCTTTGTTGCCAAGAATGAAACATTTCTACAGAAGGAGTTTCTCTCGAAAGAAGTGAATGGGAGAAAAGTAAAACTTGATGAGGTAATTGTACCTTCTCTCGAATTGGAAAGTAACACATCAGAGGAATCCGTTCCCGCGATGCCTACACCAATTAGAGAGGAAGCTAATGATGATGATCATAAAACTTCAGATCAAGTTACTACTGGACCTTGTTGGTCGAACAGAATATGATCCGCACCAGAGTGGTATGGTAATCGTGTCCTGGAAGTCATGTTACCAGACCATGGTGAACCTACGAACTATGAAGAAGCTATGATGAGCCCAGATTCCAATAGATGGCTTGAGGCCATGAAATCTGAGATAGGATCCATGTATGAGAACAAAGTGTGGACTTGCCCAATGATAGGCAAGCCATAGAGAATAAATGGATCTTCAAGAAGAAGACTGACGCTAATGGTAATGTTACTGTCTACAAAGCTTGACTTGTCGCAAAAGCTTTTCGACAAGTTCAAAGGGTTGACTACGATGAGACTTTCGCACCCGTAGCGATGCTTAAGTCCGTCCAAATCATGTTAGCAATTTCCACATTTTATGATTATGAAATCTGACAAATGGACGTCAAAACCGCATTCCTTAATGGATTTCTTAAAGAGAGTTGTATATGATGCAACCATAAGGTTTTGTCGATCCTAAAGGTACTAACAAAGTGTGCAAACTCCAGCGATCCATCTATGGACTGGTGCAAGCATCTCGGACTTAAGCCTATGGTTTTATACAGACTTTCGGTGAAGCCTTTATTTACAAGAAAGTGAGTGGGAGCTCTGTAGCATTTCTGATATTATATGTGGATGACATATTTTTGATTGGAAATGATATAGAATTTCGGTGAAGCCTTTATTTACAAGAAAGTGAGTGGGAGCTCTGTAGCATTTCTGATATTATATGTGGATGACATATTTTTGATTGGAAATGATATAGAATTTCTGGATGGCATAAAAGGATACTTGAATAAGATTATTTCAATGAAAGACCTCGGTGAAGCTGCTTATATATTAGGCATCAAGATCTATAAAGATAGATCAAGACGCTTGATAAGATTTTTCAATGAGAACATACCTTGACAAGATTTTGAAAGAGTTCAAAATGGATCAGTCAAAGAAGGAGTTCTTGCCCGTATTGTAAGGTGTGAAGTTGAGTAAGACTCAAAGCCCGACCATGACATAAGATAGAGAGAGAATGAAAATCATTCTCTATGCCTCAGCCATAGGTTCTATAAAGTATGCCATCCTGTGTACCAGACCTATTGTGTACCTTGCCATGAGTTTGGCAAAGGGGTACAACAGTGATCCAGGAGTAGATCACTGGACAGTGGTCAAAATTATCCTTAGAGGACTAAGGAAATATTTCTCGGTTATGGAGGTGATAAACAGTTCGTCGTAAATAGTTACATCGATGCAAGCTTTGGCACCGTTCTGGATGACTCGGAGTCTCGATCTGGATACATATTGAAAGTGGGATCAATTAGCTAGAGTAGCACCATACGGAGCATTGTACAAATAGAAATTTACAAAATACATAGGGATCTGAATGTGACAGACCTGTTAACAAAACTTCTCTCACAAGCAAAACATGATCACACCTTAGTACTCTTTGGTTGTTAATCACATGGCGATGTGAACTAGAATATTGATCCTAGTAAACCCTTTGGGTGTTGGTCACATGGCGATGTGAACTATGGGTGTTAATCACATGATGATGTGAACTATTGGTGTTAAATCACATGGCGATCTGAACAAGATTATTGACTCTAGTGCAAGTGGGAGACTGAAGGAAATATGCCCTAGAGGTAATAATAAAGTTATTATTTTATATTTCCTTATTCATGATAAAGGTTTATTATTCATGATAGAATTGTATTGATCGGAAACTTAAATACATGTGTGAATACATAAACAAATAGCGTGTCCCTAGTAAGCCTCTACTAGACTAGCTCGTTGATCAAAGATGGTTAAGGTTGCTAACCATGGACATGTGTTGTCATTTGATAATGGGATCACATCATTAGGAGAATGATGTGATGGACAAAACCCACCCGTTAGCTTAGCATAATGATCGTTCAGTTTATTGCTATTGCTTTCTTCATGTCAAATACTTATTCCTTCTACTATGAGATTATGCAACTCCCGGATACCGGAGGAATACCTTGCATGCTATCAAACGTCACAACGTAACTGGGTGGTCATAAAGATGCTCTACAAGTATATCCAAAGGTGTTTGTTGAGTTGGCATAGATCGAGATTCGGATTTGTCACTCCGAGTATCAGAGAGGTATCTCCGGGCCCTCTCAGTAATACACATTATAAGCTTGCAAGCAAATGACTAAGGAGTTAGTCACGAGGCGATGTATTATGGAATGAGTAAAGAGACTTGACGGAAACGAGATTGAACTAGGTATGAAGATACCGACGATCGAATATCGGGCAAGTAACATACCGGTAGACAAAGGAAATTACGTATGTTGTCATAATGGTTTGACCGATAAAGATCTTCGTAGAATATGTAGGAGCCAATATGGGCATCCAGGTTCCGCTATTGGTTATTGATCGAAGAGGTGTCTCGGTCATGTCTACATAGTTCTCAAACCCATAGGGTTTGCACGCTTTCGTTGACGATATAATGTTATATGAGTTATATGTTTTGGTGACCGAATGTTGTTCGGAGTCCCGGATGAGATCACGGACATGACGAGGTGTCTCGAAATGGTTGAGCGGTAAATATTGATATATAGGACGATGGTATTTGGACACCGGAAGTGTTTCGGGACATACCGGGAAGAAATCGGGTCACCGGAAGGTGTTCCGGGCACCCCCGGCATGTATATGGGCTTAATGGGCCAAGAGAGGGACATACCAGCCCACAGTGGCTCGTGTGCCCTTTCCCTAGCCAAACAGCCCTAGGGAAGGAAAAGGGGGAGGGCTAGCCCCTCCTGCCTTTCCCTCCCATGGGAGAAAGGAAGGGGGGGCACCCTCCCCTGCCTTTCCCCCGCTCCTATACATGGCAGGGGGGCACCACCTTCGGAGAGACCCCAAGTAGGATTCCTCCTACTTGGGCGCCCCCTTGGCTACTCCTCCCTCGCTCCCACCTATATATATGTGGGAGGGGGCGCCTAGCACACACGAGACAATTGCCTAGCCATGTGCGGCGCCCCCTCCACCGTTTACACACTCGGTCATATTTTCGTAGTGCTTAGGCGAAGTCCTGCGAGGATCACTTCACCGTCACTGTCACCACGCCGTCGTGCCAACGGAACTCATCTACTACCTCGACGTCTTGCT
This sequence comes from Triticum aestivum, assembly GCF_018294505.1. Classification (NCBI taxonomy): domain Eukaryota; kingdom Viridiplantae; phylum Streptophyta; class Magnoliopsida; order Poales; family Poaceae; genus Triticum; species Triticum aestivum. Next base: position 777,808,908 of record NC_057797.1, on the reverse strand, counting down.
GGATCAAGAAGGCAAGGGACGTCACCAAGCTAAACGTGTGCAGAACGCGGAGGTGCCGTGCGTTCGGTACTTGATCGGTTGAAGTGCGAAGAAGTTCGACTATATCTACCGCGTTGAGAAACGCTTCCGCTTATGGTCTATGAGGGTACGTAGACACACTCTCCCCCTCATTGCTATGCATCTCCATGGATAGATCATTGCATGTGCATAGATTTTTTTTCATGCAACGTTTCCCATCATGCTACTGTCAATGCAGGCTCTGGTGGCTAATCAGGCACTTGAAGCGTTGAATAGAATGCCTCAAGACGCAGTGTGGATCGGAGTTCTTCTTACCAGCGCTTTGGGTGCCATAGAACACGTGCTCACGCGACTTTAAGGCGGGCTGCAACCCATATAGCCCTGTGCTCAGTTCACTCGGTGGTTGACTGGTTTGATAGCCTTTTTCTTACAACAGGTGTATTATTCAGTTGCACAAGCGAGTTAAAAGACCAGCAAGATATCCGTTCAGAAAGAAATGACTTTCAATTTTGTATAGACTAAAAAATCATACATTCAAAAATGTCCCAATGTTTTAAAAAATTCATGAATTAAAAAAAATAGTTCGTGAACCCAAAATAAATCACAAATTTTAAAAAGATGTTTGTCAGTACTGAATACCAAAAATATTTGCAAATTTGAAAATATGTCCATGAAGAACAAACATTGTTCGTGATTTAAAAAAAATCATGAAATTGAACAAAAATCCTGAATTTGGAAAGAGTTAACAAATTTGGAAAATGTTCATGGGTTTGGAAAGAATTCACAATATTTTTTACAAAATCACAAAATTGGAAAATTTAATGAAATTTTCATGAACTCAATTTCCCTTTCACGAATTAAAAATTTTCATGGATTTGAAAAAGTTCATAAATATGGAAAATGTCCATGAACTCAACAAGAGCTTGTAAATTCAATAAAATTTCTCAAATTTGCAAAAAGTTCTTAGATTTGTAAAAAGTTTTAAATTCTAATAAAAGTTCCTAAATTTGAAAAACTTTCATGATTTTTTAACAATTTATGGTTTTGGAAAAGCTTCACATTGGTTCTCGGTGTATGTATTATTTCAATTAACATTCCTACGACAAATTTGAAGCTATCTTCAAAGTAGCTCATACCGTTCCCACAACATTGTGTGGGATAATCATCTAGTATTATGATATTTATAAGTGTAATTTTAATTGGTTCCTTAGTTATAAGATATATTTAATTGGATTATTATTAGTGTGGAATAGATAATTAATTATCAATTAATTATACATTTTGCATAACTGTAACCAATGCAAATTAGGATTAAGTAGTCCTCCAAATGACTATAAAATTACAATTTAACACAAAATACAATTGATTTGCAAATACATAATAAACACATTTAATAATTTCTTTTTTCAGTTAGATACGTATATAGTACATCAATTAATTTCCCAATAATCTTTGAAGACGTGAACACGATAAGTATTATTATAATTGTCAAAGAAGTAGTCAAGCTAATTCTAATATACAGTTAATAAATTATGATTTTTTATAATTAAGTATAGCAGGTCAGAATAACTCCGGGGCAAGGCAAGTACAAAACATTTGTACTAAACTTTTATACTTATTTATAGCTCATTTTTACAACATATAATTTTAGTAACTATTTTAAACTATTTGGTGAGCATAATTAACCACATTATAAGGTTTCTTACCATTAATTATATTATTTTTATTATATAGCTTTAATGTAAATTGTTGAAGAATACATTTGTGCTCGACTAAACTTAGACAGTAGTTGTAGGAGAGGTTTCATTTTTGTGATATTGCCCCTTAAAATGATCTTTAAACCAAATTCACATATATATGAGTAAACGAATAATAGAAAACATATATTAACTTGTGACACTTGGTGAGTTAAACTGTATATATATATGTATATCATTTGTTTCTCTCTCTCCCTCTCTCTCATTTCTCTTCAATGTTTTCATTGAGATCTCTGAAGTGTGTTAATCAAATATCTTGATAGTAGTTTCTAGTCTATAATTGTGTATAAACACCTAAATGTTTCTAGAATATATAAAGTGTGTACATGCATCTTTTCATGAGATCATTTGGATGTTTCTTTATAGTAGGTTCTATTCCATGGTCAAATGTGTTTTAAGTGTTATAGTTGGTTCGGTAATAAACTAAAACATGTGCTTGTTGTATAGTTGATAACAAATACCGTTGTTTATAAAAATGACCGACAAACATCAATGCTTGCCCCAAAAAATACAAGCACATATTCAAATGATTACACAATAACAATAATAATTCATATTGGTTCTTCTCTGGCGCTACCTGATACGTAGTAAGTGTATAATTTTCAAAGTTCTCATGCCACTAAATTATCAATTTAACTTTATATTTATTTGGCTATCCTACTAAAATTGTCGGAAAGGCAGAGTTGCATATCTTACCTTTTTGTTTTCAGGGGACTTCTTGAACTAGGAAAAATATGAAAACTATTAGGCGCAAATATTTTCTCGGGTCATAGATACTTGCAAAAGGAGACAACCAGATGGGCCCAGAAGGGCTCTAATCATCCAGCCCACACGCCCTAGGCCTAAGTTGAGTCATAAGGGATGTCCATGGGTCCCACAAAATTGTGCAAGGGTCACCCTTATGGCGAGAGCTTGCACATGGGTTTTTAGATCCGCCATTTTTTGAGTTTTTCATAGTTAGGATCTCCAAGAAAATTCTAAAATGGCGAGCAAGATAGATTTCCACATGTAGAAAAATACCCCCTCGAAACTGAGACCCAATATCGAGGGAAGCTCTCTTCCTCTCCACGATAGCCACTGACGGTGTCCTGGACTAGGGGGTACTCACCACGTCGTTTCCCAATCTGTTAGATTGGGCCGAGGACCCCCATGGCCGTATACTCATGGGCCAGTTTGGACAACTGCCGCATACATGGAAGATTCTACAAGACTTGGTGATCAAGACAAGGAGTCCTCCCCACCGGCGTATTAGGCTAGGACTCTTGTTATCCTAGGCCTCTGGTGCATTATATAAACCGAGGCCAGGCTAGTCGATATATCATATACATACAATCATACTGTAGGCTAGCTTCTAGGGTTTAGCCTCTCTGATCTCGTGGTAGATCTACTCTTATAACACCCATATCTTCAATATTAATCAAGTAGGACGTAGGGTTTTACCTCCATCAAGAGGGCCCGAAACTGGGTAAAACTCCGTGTCCCTTGCCTCCTGTTACCATCTGGCCTAGACGCACAGTTCGGTACCCCCTACCCGAGATCCGCCGGTTTTGACACCGACATTGGTGCTTTCATTGAGAGTTCCGCTGTGTGATCGACAAAAGGATCGATGGCTCGTCTGCAGGTCAACTGCGATGTCGGCATCTTTCGCTGGCTCGACTGGTCACCTTGGCTCGACTGAGGACCGTGCTCCATCTCCGATTGTCATGTTTGGACGAGGGCCTTCATAAACATCAACTCCGATCTCTATCAAGATCATGAAGGAATCATCCATGGAGCTCGGGGGCTCAACGTCAACATTGCCCTCGGGCGACCGTGCTGTTTTTCCGAACAGCAAACTTGTATCCGCTGCCACCACCTCTTAGAGCATCGCTTTGACGATCCCTTTGGTGGAATTGTGCGGAATTGAGTATACAACAGCCATGCAAAATTTCGTCGAGTTCCGATGGAGGAATCTCCGACAATCTACGATATACCGGAGGCCTGTCAAATCTAGACGGGAATCTGGACGAGTTTAGGGCATGGTCTCCAGATCCTAGCTTGGAGGTCCTTTGGAAGATCCAACCGTTCATCTACTGCAGAATTCCCATACCTACCACCCCTCCAATTTTCAGCTCGATCTGACGGTTCAAACTCCGGGAACCTTCCGATGAGTGGATCAATTTTCGGATCCGTTTTCTGCGTGAATACAGATCCAACCCGGATTCATGTTTCTTTATGAACGTGCCATTGGACAACCTCTTTAGAGGAATTATCTTCTAGGGTATTGTGCGTTGTTTTTAAACACACACTCGTAAATTTTTAAGCCTCCCCTAAGGTCGCCTTCATCATCATGCTGGTGTCAAACCAGTCCGGCAATATTGCTCCAAGGCTGCCGACCTGCGCTAGACACGTCGTCACTTTATTGAGCCGAGCTCAACTTTTTTGGATCATCAGCTCGGCAAGCCGAACAAGAGTCCGGCATTGCGAAGGATAAATCATCACCAACATCGCCGCCCCATGGATTACACGAAGCGGGCATACCGGCATGGCCGCACGGTCACTTCATCAAGCCGACATCGACCACGTCATGACCTGCATCGGCAGGGCTGCACTATTGCTTCTTCAAGCTGGTGTCCATCACGCCGACCTACTTCGACTCATCGGCTGACATCGAGGCTTCGACATCTCGGCTGGATCGGGGGCTTCGCCATCTCTTCATCAACCTACTCCGGAGACTTCGGCGTCACTAGCCGACCAGCTCCGTCATGATAGCTGGACCGAGGGCTTTGCCTCGGCGAGCCAACCTTGGCCAGCATCGCCATACTGTCGCTTTATCACCCATCAGGCAATGGGTGTGCGGATCGAGTCCCAATTTTAGGAATCACCTTTCTTCAGATTGCTACAACAAATAAACCAGGTGCTATTAATCCTAGTATTTTTTCCTTGTTTGGGTTTATTTTTCCCAAGGAATTATTACTCTAGTTTGTCCATCATCTGTACACAGGACTATCAAATGATGGCTGCATTAACGACAATCGCGTGGTGGTTCGGTCAGTTTCCGTATATAGTCCGGCGAACGCCGCATCCGGAACTCGGACCGACCTGCGAATTCAGGCTTTGCCATGCCTTTACCGCATCAGGCTGACGCCCTGCATCGACATTGACTTCGGCGCCATGCCATATTTCTTTTATTACTCACTTTGCATAAACTATTTATTATGCAACGATTTTTTTTAATTATTATTACTATTATCTCCAATTGGCACTATTTTTTGTGCATAGGAAAATGATTCGGGGACTTCGGCATCATTCTGCCAGTCCGCATTGACCATGCTATGTCACCACTTCGGCGTGTCGAGCTCTCCACTCCGCCACCTCGGGACCGGCTTGGGGGATGGAACCTCATCCCGCATCAAGCTCGGGCTGCGTCATCAATGCCGAACACATTAACCAGCTAAGTCACTTTCATGCTCAAAGTTTTAACTTTTTAACTTGTGTTCGGTTCGACCAAGCATTATACTTTTTTGGAAAAAAGTTGCTTCTAAAAAATTTCCTTGTCCAAACTTTGTTTGTGACACACATATTCAAATACCCCGTTTATTTGGGGGCTTCCTTTATGAAGCATTTCCTCTTGCATATGATTATACTTGTACGGCTTCGTTCCTTGTTCGTGTATTACGCCACAATATGCCCCATATTGACTTAAGCGATTTGCAAGCTGGGTTGCCTGGCTCCTGTGCTTACCCTTACGTTCCCGATTGTTCGGCTAGGGAGTAAAGGGAGCACCTCTACGATTGTCACGACCGGGTCCTCCAAGCTCTGACCTCAGACTAGGACTGGGCATTCGGTTAGACCGAACCGATCGGGTCGGTGCTTCGGTTACTTTTCAAATTCTGTTTTCTGATTCTCTTGACCGATCAATGATCTACAAAAGCAATGACCGAGACTTCGGTCCATCCGTTCGGTGCTCGGTTATGAACGAAGAGAACCGATATTAAAAGGGAAGCAAGAAATCGGGAGACAAATCTTGGGGAAAAAATGTTGACGCCGAACAGGAACAAATCGAAACTTGGAACGGAATGGTAAGAGGAAAGCATTGCCGCAGCCCGCAGGATATCGTCGGAAGCTGGCTGCGATGGCCTCGACCGCCTACAAGCGATGAATGTCGGCCGCCTCCGCCGCTAGGGACTACGGAGCCATGGGAGCAACCAGTCGCCTCCGCCGCAAGGGAGCCATGGGTGCAACCAGCCGCGGGCCGCCTCCGCCGCTAAAGATCAATGGGCGCCGCTGCTAAGGAGCCATGAGCGCAAGCGCGCAGCCGACGCCCTGCGAGGTAGGAAAATGGAGGCGGCGGCGCCGCGTGATGTGCGCTCGCGAAGCACCGAAGCCTGGAGCATATTCTGGATAAGTTGCATGGGCCGTTTCCCTTCGTCTGCTTGTGGAAAGAAAAGGCTGGAAAAAGCATTGTCCACTAGTTCTGTAACGTGGAGTCGTGGATGGTTGGGCTGAATTGACTAGGCTTTAATAAAAAGATGAGGAAGTTAATAAAATACGGTTAATTCAGGAGCTTCGGTTAATAGCGTCCAATGACCGAAAGTACTGAAGTAATATCGGTTTCTTACGATCGCTAACCGGACGAATGACCGAACCTTCGGTCCTCGGTTTTTTTAGCTTCGGTCTCGGTTTTTTGGGCTCCGGTTTTTGGTTCTCGGTTTATATGCCCACCCCTACCTCAGACTGGGTGGAGCCGAAAGCTAGCGCTCTTATTGTTTTCAATCATGGTCGGCACAAAACGGAACTCATGAGTACAAAAAATCTATTGCACAAGTCTCATAATAATAATGAGCAGCGAAGAAAGGTATCGATGGGGGTACTATTTTCTTCGAAGATGCTTTTTACACTTCGTCTGTAATATAGCATAAGTTCCCTGAGCGCGCTTTGTATGTTACAGCCTTATGGCCCGGTTGCCTGGTTATCGGAAACACTATCGATATTCTCGACAGGTGGAGTACATAACACTTTTTGGTCCTTGACCGAAGAGGGAGAAGCCGACGGTCAGTTAAGATGCGTTTAAAGTTCGGTTGAACAAAGATATGATAGAAGTACTTCGGTACATACAATCATTATACATAAAATCTTTTACCCAAGTCACTTGGGGGCTCTTAAAATTTATATGAGCTATTTTATAGTAAATGTGTTTTCTTCTTGGTCGTTGCAAAGTCTTTTTCTATCGCTCCTTTTTCGACGTGAGTGTGTGGTCAATAGCCAGATAACCCATTTTATCTCTACTGACCGCTCGAGTTTAGTTCGCTAAACTGGTCTAACGAGAAGCACTCCGCCTTCGGGATAGGAGGCTGCTGCCGTAGGCTGACCCGCTTGAAGTCTTGAGATCGGATGTGTAATGTTAAAGCACGACAGAAGCACTCTTTTTTTCTAAGACCAATTTTCGGATTGGCACCGAACACTTGATCTTGTTCGGACGTCAAGTTTTTACTGACGTTTTTTGGTTTTCCAAGCTTATGGCACTTTTAAACTATTTGTGTGTTTTCAGCACAAGTCCCACAGTGCAATGCCGGACACCTTTATAGATTCGGCAAAAATATTCTCGGATATTGCTATATATGCATCGGTTTTAAACTGTGTCTTCGGTCAATAGTTGGGTTGCCCGGCTCCTGCACTTGCTCCCTACGTTCCGCTTTGTTCGGCTAGGCGTGCAAAGGGAGTACCACTGCGATTGTGCTTCTAGCTCACATGGTTAAGCACCTCAGTGGAGAATGCCGAAAACTGACTGTCACAATAAGCGTAAACTGGTCAGTGATCCGATGACTGTGTTAAATGACGGGCCACTCATAACAATGGCCGAAGTGTTTACGGCTTGACCTCGACTGTCGCCGAACACTACCGGGGGCTATTAACTGGCCTCCCAAAATAAATCCTCGATATTTTCTCTTATATTAGAGCTGAGGTTTCATGATCATGCTTAGCATGACAACCCAAAGAAAGAAACCGATAGTGGGACTATTTTCTTTGGAAGACATTTCTTATGTTAAACCGTAATATAACATATCTCTTTGCGTACCTTTGTTTATGAAACCGTATGGCCAGATTGCCTTGTTTGTCGTAAATCTTTGCCCTCATAAAGGCTTTATAAAGTAGGACAAACACTCCTCAGCTACTAGCCGAGGAGGTGGAAGCCGATGGTCGGTCAATAAAGTTTTGTACAATGCGGATCCGAGCATTAATGACATAAAGTACTTGGATACATAGAGTCATTACACATAATTTGTGATTTTACTATGGATATTGATTCTTAATTTGGCCACCCGTGCCCGCATTAAGGCTCGGGGGCTACTGGGCTTTGGGCTTATTATTTACAAATACTAAAAGGGCACATCGATCCCCTGATCTAGTGTTGCCACCCGACCAGTGTCTCGGGGGCTACTGCATTGCCTATCCAATGCAGAAAATTTTAAGTGCAATACAGTTTCCGAGGAGATTTTGATCATCAGGTTGGTCGGCCGCACCCAACCTGAGTCTCGAGGACTGAGCACGCCGCTTTTTGTGTCCCAAAGTATCCTGCCGAGCTAGGACTTGATCCTCAGGCCGATTTTTTACAAATCAACCTGAGTCTCAGCGGCTACTAGGATCAGCGGTCTTACGTCATCCTTAAGGTGCATCTCGGGCTCTAAACCGATACACACCTTGAGGGCTACTGTCTATATATCTCGGCAGAGAATAAATTGCACCAATCTAAAATATTGACAAAAAATCGGCCCACAGTCGGGGTGGTGCACCACCTCGGAAGCAGTCCGGCATAAAGCTCGGGCCCTAGTGGCTAGCTCCATAGAGGGCATTTCCAGCATTAAGCTCGGCTAAACTCCTTCAACTTTTTTGGACCAAGATGTTCTATGACATCTTGGATATAGTCCGGCGTTGGAGCTTGGACACAGTCCGGCGTTGGAGTTCAGATACATTTCAGCGTTGGAGCTCGGAAGCAGTCCGGTATTAGTGCTCGGCTGCAAAAGATACCTCGAATGCTATCCGGCGTTAGAGCTTGGACGCAAGAGGACACTGCCTCCCGGGAACAACTTCAAACCCTAGGTGTGGCATAAAAATAACAAGGCATTGATAAAGGCCGGAAACTTAAAGGGCCTACTTGGATACCCGACGTATAAACTCGTCGAATGCATTTCGGCGATCCTCAAGATCGAAGATGGGAAGATTTGTTGAACCAGTTTCCAAGACCGACAACTGAAGATGAAGAATTGTTTGGAAGAATCGAGGAGCATCCCTAACTTGAAGACTGGTTCAGGGGGCTACTGACGGTGTCCTGGACTAGGGGGTACTCACCACGTCGTCTCCCGATCTGTTAGAGTGGGCCGAGGACCCCCATGGCCATATACTCATGGGCCAGTTCGGACAACTGCCGCATACATGGAAGATTCTACAAGACTTGGTGATCAAGACAAGGACTCCTCCCCACCGGCGTATTCGGCTAGGACTCTTGTTATCCTAGGCCTCTGGTGCATTATATAAACCAAGGCCAGGCTAGTCGATAGATCATATACATACAATCTGAAGGAAATATGCCCTAGAGGCAATAATAATGTTATTATTTTATTTCCTTATATCATGATAAATGTTTATTATTCATGCTAGAATTGTATTATCCGGAAACATAATACTTGTGTGAATACATAGACAAACTAAACGTCACTAGTATGCCTCTACTTGACTAGCTCGTTAATCAAAGATGGTTATGTTTCCTAACCATAGACATGTGTTGTCATTTGATTGACGGGATCACATTATTAGGAGAATGATGTGATTGACATGACCCATTCCATTAGCTTAGCACCCGATCGTTTAGTATGTTGCTATTGCTTTCTTCATGACTTACACATGTTCCTATGACTATGAGATTATGCAACTCCCGTTTGCCGAAGGAACACTTTGTGTGCTACCAAACGTCACAACATAACTGGGTGATTATAAAGGAGCTCTACAGGTGTCTCCAAAGGTAAATGTTGGGTTGGCATATTTCGAGATTAGGATTTGTCACTTCGATTGTCGGAGAGGTATCTCTGGGCCCTCTCGGTAATGCACATCACATAAGCCTTGCAAGCATTGCAACTAATGAGTTAGTTGCGAGATGATGTATTACGAAATGAGTAAAGAGACTTGCCAGTAACGAGATTGAACTAGGTATTGAGATACCGACGATCGAATCTCGGGCAAGTAACATACCGATGACAAAGGGAACAACGTATGTTGTTATGCGGTCTGACCGATAAAGATCTTAGTAGAATATGTGGGAGCCAATATGAGCATCCAGGTTCCGCTATTGGTTATTGACCGGAGACATGTCTCGGTCATGTCTACATTGTTCTCGAACCCGTAGGGTCCACATGCTTAAGGTTTCGATGACAGTTATATGAGTTTATGAGTTTTTGATGTACCGAAGCTAGTTCGGAGTCCCGGATATGATCACGGACATGACGAGGAGTCTCGAAATGGTTGAGACATAAAGATTGATATATTGGACGGCTATATTCGGACACCGGAAGTGTTCCGGGTGATTTCGGAGAAAACTGGAGTGCCGGAGGGTTACCGAAACCCCCCGGGAGAAGTGATGGGCCATATGGGCCTTAGTGGAGAGAGAGAGAGGGGCAGCCAGGGTGGGCCGCGCGCCTTCTCCCCCCTGGTCCGAATTGGACTAGGAGAGGGGGGGGGGGCGGCGCCCCCCTTTCCTTCTCCCTCCCCACTTCCTTCCCCCTCCTAGTAGGAGTCCTACTCCTACTAGGAGGAGGACTCCTCCTTGGCGCGCCTATAGAGCCGGCCGGCCTCCACCCCTTGCTCCTTTATATACGGGGGCAGGGGGCACCCCTAGACACACAAGTTGATCCACGTGATCGTTTTCTTAGCCGTGTGCGGTGCCCCCTTCCACCATAATCCTCGACAATATTGTAGCGGTGCTTAGGCGAAGCCCTGCGACGGTAGAACATCAAGATCGTCACCACACCGTCGTGTTGACGGAACTCTTCCCCGACACTTTGCTGGATCGGAGTCTGGGGATCGTCATCGAGCTGAACGTGTGCTAAAACTCGGAGGTGCTATAGTTTCGGTGCTTGATCGGTCGGGCCGTGAAGACATACGACTACATCAACCGCGTTGTCATAACGCTTCCGCTGTCGGTCTACAAGGGTACGTAGATCACACTCTCCCCTCTCATTGCTATGCATCACCATGATCTTGCGTGTGCGTAGGATTTTTTTTGAAATTACTACGTTCCCCAACAGTGACATCCGAGCCTAGGTTTTATGTGTTGATGTTATATGCACGAGTAGAACACAAGTGAGTTGTGGGCGATATAAGTCATACTGCTTACCAGCATGTCATACTTTGGTTCGGCGGTATTGTTGGACGAAGCGGCCCAGACCGACATTACGCGAAGCTTACGCGAGACCGGTTCTCCCGATGTGCTTTGCACAAAGGTGGCTAGCGGGTGACAGTTTCTCCAACTTTAGTTGAACCGAGTGTGGCTACGCCCGGTCCTTGCGAAGGTTAAAACAACACCAACTTGACAAACTATCATTGTGGTTTTGATGCGTAGGTAAGATTGGTTCTTGCTTAAAGCCCGTAGCAGCCACGTAAAACTTGCAACAACAAAGTAGATGACATCTAACTTGTTTTTGCAGGGCATGTTGTGATGTGATATGGTCAAGACATGATGCTAAAATTTTATTGTATGAGATGATCATGTTTTGTAACCAAGTTATCGGCAACTGGCAGGAGCCATATGGTTGTCGCTTTATTGTATGCAATGCAATTGCGCTGTAATGCTTTACTTTATCACTAAGCGGTAGCGATAGTCGTGGAAGCATAAGATTGGCGAGACGACAACGATGCTATGATGATGATCAAGGTGTCGCGCCGGTGACGATGGTGATCACGACGGTGCTTCGAAGATGGAGATCACAAGCACAAGATGATGATGGCCATATCATATCACTTATATTGATTGCATGTGATGTTTATCTTTTATGCATATTATCTTGCTTTGATTGACGGTAGCATTTTCAGATGATCTCTCACTAATTATCAAGAAGTGTTCTCCCTGAGTATGCACCGTTGCGAAAGTTCTTCGTGCTGAGACACCACGTGATGATCGGGTGTGATAGGCTCTACGTTCAAATACAACGGGTGCAAAACAGTTGCACACGCGGAATACTCAGGTTATACTTGACGAGCCAAGCATATACAGATATGGCCTCGGAACACGGAGACCGAAAGGTCGAGCGTGAATCATATAGTAGATATGATCAACATAGTGATGTTCACCAATGAAACTACTCCATCTCACGTGATGATCGGACATGGTTTAGTTGATTTGGATCACGTAATCACTTAGAGGATTAAAGGGATGTCTATCTAAGTGGGAGTTCTTTAGTAATATGATTAATTGAACCTAAATTTATCATGAACTTAGTACCTAATAGTATCTTGCTTGTTTATGTTTGATTGTAGATAGATGGCCCGTGCTGTTGTTCCGTTGAATTTTAATGCGTTCCTTGAGAAAGCAAAGTTGAAAGATGATGGTAGCAATTACACGGACTGGGTCCGTAACTTGAGGATTATCCTCATTGCTGCACAGAAGAATTACGTCCTGGAAGCACCGCTGGGTGCCAGGCCTGCTGCTGGAGCAACACCAGATGTTATGAACGGCTGCCAGAGCAAAGCTGATGACTACTTGATAGATCAATGTTCCATGCTTTACGGCTTAGAATCTGGACTTCAACGACGTTTTAAACGTCATGGAGCATATGAGATGTTCCAGGAGTTGAAGTTAATAGTTCAAGCAAATGCCCGGATTGAGAGATATGAAGTCTCCAATAAGTTCTATAGCTGCAAGATGGAGGAGAACAGTTCTGTCAGTGAGCATATACTCAAAATGTCTGGGTATAATAATCACTTGATTCAATTGGGAGTTAACCTTCCAGATGATTGCGTCATTGACAGAATTCTCCAATCACTGCCACCAAGCTACAAGAGCTTCATGATGAACTATAATATGCAAGGGATGAATAAGACTATTCCCGAGCTCTTCGCAATGCTGAAAGCTACGGAGGTAGAAATCAAGAAGGAGCATCAAGTGTTGATGGTCAACAAGACCACTAGTTTCAAGAAAAAAGGGCAAAGGAAAGAAGAAGGGGAACTTCAAAAAGAACAGCAAGCAAGTTGCTACTCAAGAGAAGAAACCCAAACCTGGACCTAAGCCTGAAACTGAGTGCTTCTACAACAAGCAAACTGGTCACTGGAAGCAGAACTGCCCCAAGTATTTGGCGGATAAGGAGGATGGCAAGGTGAACAAAGGTATATGTGATATACATGTTATTGATGTGTACCTTACTAATGCTCGCAGTAGCACCTGGGTATTTGATACTGGTTCTGTTGCTAACATTTGCAACTCGAAACAGGGACTACGGATTAAGCAAAGATTGGCTAAGGACGAGGTGACGATGCGCGTGGGAAATGGTTCCAAAGTCGATGTGATCGCAGTCGGCACGCTACCTCTACATCTACCTTCGGGATTAGTATTAGACCTAAATAATTGTTATTTGGTGCTAGCGTTAAGCATGAACATTATAACTAGATCTTGTTTGATGCGAGACGGTTATTCATTTAAATCAGAGAATAATGGTTGTTCTATTTATACGAGTAATATCTTTTATGGTCATGCACCCTTAAAGAGTGGTCTATTCTTATTAAATCTCGATAGTAGTGACACACATATTCATAATGTTGAAACCAAAAGATGCAGAGTTGATAATGATAGTGCAACTTATTTGTGGCACTGCCGTTTGGGTCATATCGGTGTAAAGCGCATGAAGAAACTCCATACTGATGGACTTTTGGAACCACTTGATTATAAATCGCTTGGTACTTGCGAACCGTGCCTTACGGGTAAGATGACAAAAACACCGTTCTCCGGTACTATGGAGAGAGCAACAAATTTGTTGGAAATCATACATACAGATGTATGTGGTCCGATGAATGTTGAGGCTCGTGGCGGATATCATTATTTTCTCACCTTCACAGATGACTTAAGCAGATATGGGTATATCTACTTAATGAAACATAAGTCTGAAGCATTTGAAAAGTTCAAAGAATTTCAGAGTGAAGTTGAAAATCATCGTAACAAGAAAATAAAATTCCTATGATCTGATCGTGGAGGAGAATATTTGAGTTACGAGTTTGGTGTACATTTGAAACAATGCGGAATAGTTTCGCAACTCACGCCACCCGGAACACCACAGTGTAATGGTGTGTCCGAACATCATAATCGTACTTTACTTGATATGGTGCGATCTATGATGTCTCTTACTGATTTACCGCTATCGTTTTGGGGTTATGCTCTAGAGACAGCCGCATCCACGTTAAATAGGGCACCATCAAAATCCATTGAGATGACGCCTTATGAACTGTGGTTGGGCAAGAAACCAAAGTTGTCGTTTCTGAAAGTTTGGGGTTGCGATGCTTATGTGAAAAAGCTTCAACCTGATAAGCTCGAACCCAAATCGGAGAAATGTGTCTTCATAGGATATCCAAAGGAAACTATTGGATACACCTTCTATCACATATCCGAAGGCAAGACTTTTGTTGCTAAATTTGGAAACTTTCTAGAGAAGGAGTTTCTCTCGAAAGAAGTGAGTGGGAGGAAAGTAGAACTTGATGAGGTAACTGTACCTGCTCCCTTATTGGAAACTAGTACATCACAGAAACCAGTTTCTATGACACCTACACCAATTAGTGAGGAAGCTAATGATGATGATTATGAAACTTCAAAACAAGATACTACTGAACCTCGTAGATCAACCAGAGTAAGATCCGCACCAGTATGGTACGGTAATCCTGTTCTGGAAGTCATGCTACTAGATCATGATGAACCTACGAACTATGGAGAAGTGATGGTGAGCCCAGATTCCGCAAAATGGCTTGAAGCCATGAAATCTGAGATGGGATCCATGTATGAGAATAAAGTATGGACTTTGGTTGACTTGCCCAATGATCGGCAATCAATTGAGAATAAATGGATCTTCAAGAACAAGATTGACGCTGACGGTAATGTTACTGTCTACAAAGATCGACTTGTCGCAAAAGGTTTTCGACAAGTTCAAGGGATTGACTACGATGAGACCTTCTCACCCGTAGCGATGCTTAAGTCTGTCCGAATCATGTTAGCAATTGCCGCATTTTATGATTATGAAATTTGGCAGATGGATGTCAAAACTGCATTCCTGAATGGATTGCTGGAAGAAGAGTTGTATATGATGCAGCCAGAAGGTTTTGTTGATCCAAAGGGAGCTAACAAAGTGTGCAAGCTCCAGCGATCCATTTATGGACTGGTACAAGCCTCTCGGAGTTGGAATAAACGCTTTGATAGTGTGATCAAAGAATTTAGTTTTGTACAGACTTTTGGAGAAGCCTGTATTTACAAGAAAGTGAGTGGGAGCTCTGTAGCATTTCTGATATTATATGTAGATGACATATTACTGATCGGAAATGATATAGAATTTTTGGATAGCATAAAGGGATACTTGAATAAGAGTTTTTCAATGAAAGACCTCGGTGAAGCTGCTTACATATTGGGCATTAAGATCTATAGAGATTGATCAAGACGCTTAATTGGACTTTCACAAAGGACATACCTTGACAAAATTTTGAAGAAGTTCAAAATGGATCAAGCAAAGAAAGGATTCTTGCATGTGTTACAAGGTGTGAAATTGAGTAAGACTCAATGCCCGACCAATGTAGAAGATAGAGAGAAAATGAAAGATGTTCCCTATGCTTCAGCCATAGGATCTGTCATGTATGCAATGCTGTGTACCAGACCTGATGTGTGTCTTGCTATAAGTCTAGCAGGGAGGTACCAAAGTAATCCAGGAGTGGATCACTGGACAGCGGTCAAGAACATCCTGAAATACCTGAAAAGGACTAAGGATATGTTTCTCATATATGGAGGTGACAAAGAGCTCATCGTAAATGGTTACGTTGATGCAAGCTTTGACACTGATCCGGACGATTCTAAATCGCAAACCGGATACGTGTTTACATTAAACGGTGGAGCTGTCAGTTGGTGCAGTTCTAAACAAAGCGTTGTGGCGGGATCTACATGTGAAGCGGAGTACATAGCTGCTTCGGAAGCAGCAAACGAAGGAGTCTAGATGAAGGAGTTCATATCCGATCTAGGTGTCATACCTAGTGCATCGGGTCCAATGAAACCTTTTGTGACAATACTGGTGCAATTGCCTTGGCAAAGGAATCCAGATTTCACAAGAGAACCAAGCACATCAAGAGACGCTTCAATTCCATCCGGGATCTAGTCCAGGTGGGAGACATAGAGATTTGCAAGATACATATGGATCTGAATGTTGCAGACCCGTTGACTAAGCCTCTTCCACGAGCCAAACATGATCAGCACCAAAGCTCCATGGGTGTTAGAATCATTACTGTGTAATCTAGATTATTGACTCTAGTGCAAGTGGGAGACTGAAGGAAATATGCCCTAGAGGCAATAATAATGTTATTATTTTATTTCCTTATATCATGATAAATGTTTATTATTCATGCTAGAATTGTATTATCCGGAAACATAATACTTGTGTGAATACATAGACAAACTAAACGTCACTAGTATGCCTCTACTTGACTAGCTCGTTAATCAAAGATGGTTATGTTTCCTAACCATAGACATGTGTTGTCATTTGATTAACGGGATCACATTATTAGGAGAATGATGTGATTGACATGACCCATTCCATTAGCTTAGCACCCGATCGTTTAGTATGTTGCTATTGCTTTCTTCATGACTTATACATGTTCCTATGACTATGAGATTATGCAACTCCCATTTGCCGGAGGAACACTTTGTGTGCTACCAAATGTCACAACGTAACTGGGTGATTATAAATGAGCTCTACAGGTGTCTCCAAAGGTAAATGTTGGGTTGGCATATTTCGAGATTAGGATTTGTCACTCTGATTGTCGGAGAGGTATCTCTGGGCCCTCTCGGTAATACACATCACATAAGCCTTGCAAGCATTGCAACTAATGAGTTAGTTGCGAGATGATGTATTACGAAACTAGTAAAGAGACTTGCTAGTAACGAGATTGAACTAGGTATTGAGATACCAACGATCGAATCTCGGGCAAGTAACATACCGGTGACAAAGGGAACAACGCATGTTGTTATGCGGTCTGACCGATAAAGATCTTCGTAGAATATGTGGGAGCCAATATGAGCATCCAGGTTCCGCTATTGGTTATTGACCGGAGACATGTCTCGGTCATGTCTACATTCTTCTCGAACCCATAGGGTCCGCACGCTTAAGGTTTCGATGACAGTTATACGAGTTTATGAGTTTTTGATGTACCGAAGTTAGTTCGGAGTCCCGGATATGATCACGGACATGACGAGGAGTCTCGAAATGGTCGAGACATAAAGATTGATATATTGGACGGCTATATTCGGACACCGGAAGTGTTCCGTGTGATTTTGGAGAAAACCGGAGAGCCGGAGGGTTACCGGAACCCCCCCGGGAGAAGTAATGGGCTATATGGGCCTTAGTGGAGAGAGAGGGGCAGCCAGGGTGGGCCACGCGCCTCCTCCCCCCTGGTCCGAATTGGACTAGGAGAGGAGGGGGCGGTGCCCCCCTTTCCTTCTCCCTCCCCACTTCCTTACCCCTCCTAGTAGGAGTCCTACTCCTACTAGGAGGAGGACTCCTCCTTGGTGCGCCTATAGGGCCGGCCGGCCTCCTCCCCTTGCTCCTTTATATACGGGGGCAGGGGGCACCCCTAGACACACAAGTTGATCCACGTGATCATTTTCTTAGCCGTGTGCGGTGCCCCCTTCCACCATAATCCTCGATAATATTGTAGCGGTGCTTAGGCGAAGCCCTGCGACGGTAGAACATCAAGATCGTCACCACACCGTCGTGTTGATGAAACTCTTCCCCGACACTTTGCTGGATCGGAGTCCGGGGATCGTCATCGAGCTGAACGTGTGCTAAAACTCGGAGGTGCCGTAGTTTCGGTGCTTGATCGGTCAGGCCGTGAAGACGTACGACTACATCAACCGCGTTGTCATAACGCTTCCGCTGTCGGTCTACAAGGGTACGTAGATCACACTCTCCCCTCTCGTTGATATGCATCGCCATGATCTTACATGTGCGTAGGAAATATTTTGAAATTACTATGTTCCCCAACACAATCATACCATAGGCTAGCTTCTAGGGTTTAGCCTCTCTGATCTCGTGGTAGATCTACTCTTGTAACATCCATATCTTCAATATTAATCAAGCGGGACGTAGTGTTTTACCTCCATCAAGAGGGCCCAAACCTGGGTAAAACTTCGTGTCCCTTGCCTACTGTTACTATCCGGCCTAGATGCACAGTTCGGGACCCCCTATCCGAGATCCGCCGGTTTTGACACCGACAGCCACCAAAAACCATAGGGGGAAACACCCTCCTTCCAAGGGAGAAGGCCAAGGAAGAAGAAGAAGGCGCCCCCTCTTCTATGGCGGTGCTGGAACCCACGAGTGTAGGGAATCTATTGTAACTCGTTTCGATAAGTAAGAGTATAGAGCCCAATGATAATCAGAAGGACTTGGCCAATTGGTCGATATAAATCAACAATGAATCACTTTAAAAGTTACAAAGAGTGTTTGATGGTTTGTTCGATCACAAGAACAATTGCAAGAACTTACATAACAAAAAAAAATCAATGATGCAACAAATGGCCCAATTCTTAATTGTGCTAAGGACAAGCCGGCACTTATAAGGGTTAGATCGCTGTCAAGGACACACGAGAATTTCAGCAAGTTGTTTTCACCAAGATCACCGGCACTTTCATAGATTTGATAATTGTTGTGTGGTGGAAACTATGGTAATGAACTATTCTTACATGAACAAGATACATGCTTAAGATTTAACTCTTAATTTAAGCATCGGTAACTATACATGGGTAATTAAGATAACATCTAACTATAACATTAAATTCTAGGGTTACAACAAGCCCTTATGCAATAGTTCATGAACTTAGGGTATGAAAATTTCTGTCACACCAACCATCCATCATAGACAAACTGACCACACAATGCTCTCCTCTAGGCCCATCAAGTGAAGTGGTATGCCATCGACATTTGCTCATCACCACTAAATAATTGCACCAAATCATAATATCAAAACATTAAACTTTATTCAATTTCACATGATTACTAGCAACAAGGTTTCGCCCATTCCTCAAGAACGTAATGGACTACTCACAAGACATCATATGAAGCATGATCAATGGGGTATTGATATAATAAACAATTTGAACATGATGTAATCAACACCAAAGAGTAATCTCAACAACAGATCCAATGTAATAGTTCATAGATTAAAAAAGAGGGAGATGAAGGTGATGATGGGGATGGTGTAGATGTAAATGGTGATGGAGATGATGATCTCAATGAAGAACAAATTGTCGGTGATGACAATGGCTTCAAATCCCTCCACCGCTAGGTACGGAGTTCCGACAGATCAACCTACCGAAGATGAAAAGTTATCCATTTTGTTCTGCCTCACAGACGGCAAGGAAAAAATCCCGTAAAAATCAAAATGGCGTTTTAAGGCAATATAGGACCATTGGTACCAGAGAGCAGTAGTGACGAGGCCTATGGGTCACATGTAAACATGTTTGCGATGTCAAGCTAGGATGAATCACCTAGTCACACAATAGGTGTTGTCTCCAAGAACTCAGCCCCACAGGCCCCATCGCAACAGAATTATTTCCTGTTTCCTAGTCGGCCCCCTTCCTAAATTCTTAAGACGCTTGCCGCATTCTTCTTAATACATCAATCCGTCCGGCTGCTCTTCGTGTAGATAGGTCATTTGCTGTACCATGATATGGCTCAGGAAGATACTCGCCCGCAGTAATAAGGAAGATGAAAGTGATCGGTGGAATCATTAGAGTGCCGGTGGAGCACCGCCAAGGCCAGGAATAGGTCACATCTCACGTATGTGTGGGCTGGTGCCAACATAACTAATTACCCAACAAATTTGAGGATGAATTAAGAAGCCCTTAACTGGCGAATGTTTGCCAGGAGGGGGTGACATTTTGCAAGCGATTTTACTAGCATTTTTAGTTGTGATGGGTGACAGTTTTTTCAGAGCGACATGACAGTTTTTGTCAGAGAAGGCAATTTTTCGTTTAAAACTGCCACCTTTTGATCTCGTCTCACAACTAAAGCTGCTAGCAAAAGGGGTTCATTTTCCACCCCTTTCCTAGCGAAAGTCAGCCAGCTAGCTTTTCTGTTAATTAATCTAATGATTCACGTGGATGCACGAGAATGCCCATTTCAAAGTTTCCTAGGTGTGTACCGAAGTAGTGCTCAATAAAAGAAATTTCTTAGCTGCACAGTGTGGCTTGACATGAATTTGAAGGCTCTAAAATTAAGCAACCGACCATGGATTTCGACTACTGGTTGTGAAGTAGCTGATGATAACGTACTTTCTTTTCACCGTAGTCGGCTAATCGTTTCTGTATGTTGTGCTTATACTTGAAATGGCAAAAGTTTTGCTTCATTATTGGGCTTATGTTATATATGTTGACCATCGCACAGTGAACACACTGATGACCCACAAGTATAGGGATCTTAGTCCTTTCGATAAGTAAGAGTGTGGAACCCAAAGAGGAGTAGAAGGAAACGATCAGCGGTTTTCAGCAAGGTATTCTCTGCAAGCACTGAAATTGGAAACGAGCAACAAGTAACAAAAGTAAATAAAGTGCATCAAGGTGGCCCAATCCCTTTTGTAGCAAAGGACAAGCCTGGACAAATTCTTATATAAATAAAAGCGATCCCGAGGACACATGGGAATTATGGTCAACCTAGTTTTCATCATATTCATATGATCCGCGTTCGGTACTTTGATAATTTGGTATGTGGGTGGACCGGTGCTTGGGTACTGCCCTTACTTGGACAAGCATCCCACTTATGATTAACCTCTATTGCAAGCATCCACAACTACAACAAAAGTATTAAGGTAAACCTAACCATAGCATGAAACATATGGATCCAAATCAGCCCCTTACGAAGCAACACATAAACTAGGGTTTAAGCTTTTGTCACTCTAGCAACCCATCATCTACTTATTACTTCCCAATGCCTTCCTCTAGGCCCAAATAATGGTGAAGTGTCATGTAGTCAACGTTCACATAACACCACTAGAGGAGAGACACCATACATCCCATCAAAATATCGAACGAATACCAAATTCACATGACTACTAATAGCAAGACTTCTCCCATGTCCTCAGGAACAAATGCAACTACTCACAAAGCATATTCATGTTCATAATCAGAGGAGTATTAATATGCATATGGGATCTGAACATAGGATCTTCCACCAAATAAACCAACTAGCATCAACTACAAGGAGTAATCAACACTACTAGCAACCTACAGGTACCAATCCCGGACTTAGAGACAAGAATTGGATACAAGAGATGAACTAGGGTTTGAGAGGAGATGGTGCTGGTGAAGATGTTTATGGAGATTGACCCCTCCCGATGAGAGGATCGTTGGTGATGACGATGGCGATGATCTCCCCCTCCCGGAGGGAAGTTTCCCCGACAGAACAGCTCCGCCGGAGCCCTAGATTGATTCCGCCAAGGTTCCGCCTCGTGGCGGCGGAGTCTCTTCCCGAAAGCTTGCTTATGATTTTTTCCTCATCAAAAGACTCCATATAGCAGAAGATGGGCATCGGGGGGCCACCAGGGGACCCATGAGGCAAGGGGCGCGCCAGGGGGGGTAGGGCGCGCCCCCACCCTCGTGGGCAGGGTGTGGCCCCCCTTTGGAACTTCTTGCGCTCAGTATTTTTTATATATTTTGAAAATGACTTCCGTGAAGTTTCAGGACTTTTGGAGTTGTGCAGAATAGGTCTCTAATATTTGCTCCTTTTCCAGCCGAGAATCCCAGCTGCCGGCATTCTCCCTCTTTATGTAAACCTTGTAAAATAAGAGAGAATAGGCATAAGTATTGTGACATAATGTGTAATAATAGCCCATAATGCAATAAATATCGATATAAAAGCATGATGCAAAATGGATGTATCAACTCCCCCAAGCTTAGACCTCGCTTATCCTCAAGCGAAAGCCTAAATCGAAAAATATGTCCACATGTTTAGAGATAGAGGTGTCGATAAAAATAAAATACGGACATGAGGGCATCATGATCATTCTTAGAACAACAACTTATATAATTATTGTCATATGATCTCTTATGCTAGAGTAACAATTAAATCACAATTTCAAGTATGAATCATAAACTTCATCGAAAACTAACAAACTATAATCTCAGTCACTGGAGCAATTGCAATTTATCATAACATAGGAAAGAGTCAATATAAGAGCTTTCCAGCAAGTCCACATACTAAACTATCATATAGTCTTTCACAATTTCTAATACTCACGCAATACTTATGTGTATGGAGTTTTAATCGGACACAGAGAAAGATAGGGGCTTACAGTTTTGCCTCCAAACGTTTTACCTCAAGGGTAATGTCAACAATAATAGTTCATGAAAACCCACATCCAATTAGCCATATATACCAATATCTTTCCAACATGTTGTGCTTGCCAAAAGATAAAATGTAAAAAGGAAGGGTGAAGATCACCATGACTCTTATGCAAGGTAGGAGATAAAAGTAAAAGATAGGCCCTTCGCAGAGGGAAGCAGAGGTTGTCATGCGCTTTTATGGTTGGATGCACAAAATCTTAATGTGAAAGAACGTCACTTTATATTGCCAATTGTGATATGGATCTTTATTATGCAGTCCGTCGCTTTTATTTCTTCCGTATCACATGATCGTATAAAGCTTATTTTCTCCCACACTAATAAGTCATACATATTTAGAGAGTAATTTTTATTGCTTGCACCGACGACAACTTACTTGGAGGATCTTACTCAATCCATAGGTAGGTATGGTGGACTCTCATGGCAAAACTGGTTCATGGGTGTTTGGAAGCACAAGTAGTATCTCTACTTGGTGCAAAGAATTTGGCTAGCATGAGGGGGAAAGGCAAGCTCAATTTTGTTGGATGATCCATGACAATGTAATTTATCTCATATGTAAGAAAACATAACCCATTACATTGTCTTCCTTGTCCAACATCAACTCTTTAGCATGTCATATTTTTATGAGTGCTCACAATCATAAAAGATGTCCAAGATAGTATATTTATATGTGAAGAACTCTCTTTATTTATTACTTCCTATTAATTGTCAACTCTCAACAACTTTTATTCATCATACTCTTTCTATGTGAGCTCATTACTCTCCATAAGATCCATATGATCTCTTTGTTTCTTTTTATTTCTTTCTCTTTTCTTTTATTCACTCAAGATTATGGCAAAATAATCAAGCCCTTGACTCAACACTAATCTTTATTATATATAGCTCACGGACTCGATTACATAGAAGGATCATAAAGCAAAACTCACAACTAGATCATACTAAAACTTTATTCTACTAGATCAAGATATTATCAAAAGGATCGAACTAAGAAAAACGGTAAAGATAAAAGTGATGGTGATACGATACCGGGGCACCTCCCCCAAGCTTGGCAGTTGCCAAGGGGAGTGCCCATACCAGATACTCAATTCTTCTTTGTTAATGAAGAAGGTGGGGTTGTTGATGATGGATAGTTGCACATCGAGCGTAGGAGGTCTTCTAACTTGCGGATAATGCGTTTGAGTGCGATGATATGCTCCGTCAACAAAGTATTTTCACATGTGAGATACTTATTTTGTATACGAGCTAACTCAATCATCTTGAAGGCTTCGATCTCATTTGGGGTAAGAAGATTGTGATCAAGTTGAAGGATGTCTTCTGTTGTCGGAACTTGGTCCTCCATGGCCTTCTTGATCCCTTCATCCTTGTTGATTTCCATGGGTTCTTCTCTCTTCAGCTCCATCTTCATTAGCCAAGCATCGTTGCCCTCATTGTTGGAGGAGGAGGGAGACGACATGATGCTTGGCTTTGACAACCCTGGCAGAAAATAGCTCGAAACAAGAACAGGAGATTTTTGCGTGATACGGTGGTCAAAACCTTTAGGAGGTTATATAATGAATTTTTACCGACCAAAATACGTAACGTGTAAGAAAACAGAGTCTGGAGAGCACACGAGGTGCCCACGAGGTAGGGGGCACGCCCAGGGGTTAGGGCGCGCCCTCCACCCTCGTGGAGCCCTCGTGTCCTTCCCGGATTGCTTCATATTTTTCTATTTTTCTAAATATTCCAAAACGGAAGAAAATTGCCAATAGAACTGTTTTGGAGTTGGTTTACTTACCGTACCACATACCTATTCCTTTTAGGAGTCTGAAACGTTCCGGAAAGTGTCCCTTATTTATTCCTTCGGGGTTACGGTTTCAATAACATTGGTTTCAACATTTATAGGATTACCTAAGATATAATGTTTAATTCTTTGACCGTTCACCACCTTCGGATTTGTGCCTTCGAAGTTGTTGATTTTTATGGCACCGGAACGATAGACCTCCTCGATAATGTAAGGACCTTCCCATTTGGAGAGAAGTTTTCCTACAAAAAATCTTAAATGAGAGTTTTATAGCAATACATAATCACCTACATTAAAATCACGCTTTTGTATTCTTTTGTCATGCCATCTTTTAACTTTTTCTTTAAATAATTTGGCATTCTCGTAGGCTTGGGTTCTCCATTCATCGAGTGAGCTAATGTCAAATAACCTCTTCTCACCGGCAAGTTTGAAATCATAATTGAGTTCTTTAATAGCCCAATAAGCCTTATGTTCTAGTTTGAGAGGTAACTGACATGCTTTTCCATAAACCATTTTATATGGACACATACCCATAGGATTTTTATATGCAGTTCTATAGGCCCATAATGCATCATCAAGTTTCTTGGACCAATTCTTCCTAGATCTAGTAACAGTCTTTTGCAAAATTAATTTGAGTTCTCTATTACTCAATTCTACTTGACCACTAGACTGTGGGTGACAAGGTGATGCAATTTTACGATTAACATCATACTTAGCAAGCATTTTACGGAAAGCACCATGAATAAAATGTGAACCACCATCAGTCATTAGATATCTAGGGACTCCAAACCTCAGAAAAATAATTTCTTTAAGCATCTTAATAGAGGTGTTATGATCATCACTACTAGTTGGAATAGCTTCTATCCACTTAGTAACGTAATCATCAGCAACTAAAATATGTGTATATCCATTAGAGGAAAGAAACAACCCCATATAATCAAAGCCCCAAACATCAAATGGTTCAATAACAAGTGAATAATTCATAGGCATTTCTTGACGTCTACTAATATTACCAATTCTTTGACATTCATCACAAGATAAGACAAACTTACGGGCATCCTTGAAGAGAGTAGGCCAATAAAAACTGGATTGCAATACCTTATGTACAGTTCTATCTCCAGCATGGTGTCCTCCATAAGCCTTGGAGTGACACTTGCGTAGGATCTGTTCCTGTTCATGCTCAGGTACACAACGTCTAATAGCACCATCTACTCCTTCTTTATAAAGATGTGGATCATCCCAGAAGTAATGTCTTAAATCATAGAAAACCTTTTTCTTTTGCTGGTATGTGAAACTAGGTGGTATAAATTTAGCAACAATGTAATTAGCATAATCAGCATACCATGGAGCAGTTTGAGAAGCATTTATGACATTTAATTGTTCATCAGGAAAGCTATCATCAATAGATATTGGGTCATTAAGAACATTTTCTAACCTAGACAAGTTGTCTGCAATGGGGTTCTCAACTCCCTTTCTATCAATAATATGCAGATCAAATTCTTGTAGGAGGAGAACCCATCTAATAAGTCTAGGTTTAGCATCTTTCTTTTCCATAAGATATTTAATAGCAGCATGATCCATGTGAATAGTTACTTTAGAATCAACAATATAAGGTCTGAACTTATCACAAGCAAATATAACTGCTAAAAATTCTTTTTCAGTAGTGGCATAATTTCTCTGGGCATTGTCTAGTGTTTTACTAGCATATTGAATAACATTTAATTCCTTATCAACTCTTTGCCCTAGAACAACACCTACAGCATAATCACTAGCATCACACATAATTTCAAAAGGTAAATTCCAATCAGGTGGCTGAACAATAGGTGCAGAGATTAATGCCTTCTTAAGTATTTCAAATGCTTCTACACAATCATTATCAAAGACGAATGGTATATCTTTTTGTAATAAATTAGTCAGAGGCCGAGAAATTTTTGAGAAGTCCTTAATGAACCTCCTATAAAAACCGGCATGACCAAGGAAACTTCTTTTACCTTTGATGTCCTTGGGACACGGCATCTTTTCAATAGCATCAACTTTATGTTTATCAACTTCAATGCCTCTTTCAGAAATTTTGTGCCCCAAGACAATACCTTCATTAACCATAAAGTGGCATTTCTCCCAATTCAAGACAAGGTTAGTTTCTTCACATCTCTGCAAAACTCGATCAAGGTTTCTTAAGCAATCATCAAAAGAGGATCCATAAACGGAGAAATCATCCATGAATACCTCACATATCTGTTCACAAAAATCAGAAAATATAGCTATCATGCATCTTTGAAAAGTAGCAGGTGCATTACATAAACCAAAAGGCATACGTCTATAAGCAAAAGTACCAAAAGGGCAAAGTAGTCTTAGATTGATCATCAGCTGACACAGGTATTTGGGAGAAACCAGAATAACCATCTAGAAAGCTAAAATGAGTATGTTTGGATAATCTTTCTAGCATTTGATCAATAAAAGGTAAGGGGTAATGATCTATTTTAGTAGCCTTATTTAATATGCGGAAATCAATTACTATCCTATAACATGTAATAATTTTTTGCGGAATCAATTCATCTTTATCATTAGGAACGATAGTAATACCTCCCTTTTTAGGGACACAATGGACAGGACTTACCCACTGACTATCAGCAACAGGATAAATTATACCTGCCTCAAGGAGCTTTAGTATTTCCTTTCTTACCACTTCTTTCATCTTAGGATTTAGCCGTCGTTGGTGATCATGAACTGGTTTGGCATCTTTCTCCAAATTTATTTTGTGTTGACATAGTGTGGGACTAATGCCCTTGAGATCATCGAGAGTATATCCAATAGCAGCACAGTGCTTTTTCAGAGTTTTAAATAATCTCTCTTCTTCATGCTCTGAAAGGTTAGCACTAATAATAACAGGATATATCTTTTTCTCATCACAATAAGCATATTTAAGAGTATCAGGTAACGGGTTGAGCTCAAACACGGGATCACCCTTGGGTGGAGGAGGATCCCCTAGGATTTCGACAGGCAAATTGTGTTTCAGGATGGGTTCCTGTTTAAAGAATACTTCATCTATTTCCCTTCTTTCATTCATAAACATATCATTTTCATGGTCTAGCAAATACTGTTCTAAAGGATCACTAGGAGGCACGACAATAGAAGCAAGACCAATAATTTCATCTTTACTAGGCAATTCCTCTTCGCGGTGTTGTCTACGAAATTTAGAGAAATTAAACTCATGAGACATATCACCTAAACCAATGGTAACAACATCCTTTTAGCAATCTATATTAGCATTAACTGTGTTCAAGAAGGGTCTACCAAATATAATGGGACAAAAGCTATCTTGTGGGGAACCAAGAACAAGAAAATCAGCAGGATATTTAGTTTTCCCACACAAGACTTCAACATCTCTAACAATTCCAATGGGTGATATGGTATCTCTATTGGCAAGCTTAATGGTAACATCAATATCTTCTATCTTAGCAGGTGCAATATCATGCATAATTTCTTTGTATAAGTCATGAGGTATAACACTAGCACTGGCACCCATATCACATAAGCCATGATAAAAATGATCTCCTATTTTAACAGAAATAACAGGCATGCCTACCACGGGTCTATGTTTATCTTTAGCACAAGGTTTACCAATTCTAGCAGTCTCATCACAGAAATGAATAACATGCCCATCAATATTATCAGACAAGAGATCTTTAACAATAGCAATATTAGGTTCAACTTTAATTTTCTCAGGAGGTGTATAGGTTCTAATATTGCTTTTATGAACCATAGTTGAAGCTTTAGCATGATCTTTTTGAAGGAAATATGCCCTAGAGGCAATAATAAAGTGATTATTTATTTCCTTATTTCATGATAAATGTTTATTATTCATGCTAGAATTGTATTAACCGGAAACATAATACATGTGTGAATACACAGACAAATAGAGTGTCACTAGTATGCCTCTACTTAACTAGCTCGTTAATCAAAGATGGCTATGTTTCCTAACCATAGACAAAGAGTTTTTATTTGATTAACGGGATCACATCATTAGGAGAATGATGTGATTGACTTGACCCATTCCGTTAGCTTAGCACTCGATCGTTTAGTATGTTGCTATTGCTTTCTTCATGACTTATACATGTTCCTATGACTATGAGATGATGCAACTCCCGTTTACCGGAGGAACACTTTGTGTGCTACCAAATGTCACAACGTAACTGGGTGATTATAAAGGAGCTCTACAGGTGTCTCCAAAGGTACATGTTGGGTTGGCGTATTTCGAGATTAGGATTTGTCACTCCGATTGTCGGAGAGGTATCTCTGGGCCCTCTCGGTAATGCACATCACATAAGCCTTGCAAGCATTGCAACTAATGAGTTAGTTGCGAGATGATGTATTACGAAACGAGTAAAGAGACTTGCCGGTAACGAGATTGAACTAGGTATTGAGATACCGACGATTGAATCTCGGGCAAGTAACATACCGATGACAAAGGGAACAACGTATGTTGTTATGTGGTCTGACCGATAAAGATCTTCTTAGAATATGTGGGAGCCAATATGAGCATCCAGGTTTCGCTATTGGTTATTGACCAGAGACGTGTCTCGGTCATGTCTACATTGTTCTCGAATCCGTAGGGTCCGCACGCTTAAGGTTTCGATGACAGTTTCATTATGAGTTTATATGTTTTGATGTACCGAAGGAGTTCGGAGTCCCGGATGAGATCGGGGACATGACGAGGAGTCTCGAAATGGTCGAGGCGTAAAGATCGATATATTGGATGCCTATATTCGGACATCGGAAAGGTTCCGAGTGATTAGGGTATTTTCGGAGATACCGGGGAGTTACGGGAATACGAGGAAGAAGCAATGGGCCTTAATGGGCCTTAGTGGGAAGGACCAGGAGGTGGCGCGCGCTCCTCCCAAGCCCAGTCCGAATTGGACAAGGGGTTTGGGGCGCGGCCCCTCTCTCCCTTCCTTCCCCTCTTCCCCCCTTTCCCCCATTCTCCTAGTTGGACTAGGAAAGGAGGAAACCTACTCCAACTAGGAGT
Source organism: Triticum aestivum (assembly GCF_018294505.1). Lineage (NCBI taxonomy): Eukaryota > Viridiplantae > Streptophyta > Magnoliopsida > Poales > Poaceae > Triticum > Triticum aestivum. The sequence continues at coordinate 777,779,731 of NC_057797.1, read as the reverse complement.
AGGAATCCTACTCCCCTGGCGCGCCCCTCCTAGGGCCGGCCTCCTTCCCCCTTGCTCCTTTATATACGGGGGCAGGGGGCACCCCATGGACACACAAGTTGATCTTCATGATTGTTCTCTTAGCCGTGTGCGGTGCCCCCCTCCACCATAATCCTCGATAATATTGTAGCGGTGCTTAGGCGAAGCCCTGCGACGGTGGAACATCAAGATCGTCACCACACCGTCGTGCTAACGGAAGTCTTCCCCGACACTTTGCTGGATCGGAGTCCGGCGATCGTTATCGAGCTGAACGTGTGCTAGAACTCGGAGGTGCCGTAGTTTCAGTGCTTGATCGGTCGGGCCGTGAAGACGTACGACTACGTCAACCGCGTTGTGCTAACGCTTCCGCTGTCGGTCTACGAGGGTACGTAGATTACACTCTCCCCTCTCGTTGCTATGCATCACCATGATCTTGCGTGTACGTAGGAATTTTTTTGAAGTTATTACGTTCCCCAACAGTGGTATCAGAGCCTAGGTTTTATGTGTTGATGTTATATGCACGAGTAGAACACAAGTGAGTTGTGGGCGATATAAGTCATACTGCTTACCAGCATGTCATACTTTGGTTCGGCGGTATTGTTGGTTGAAGCGGCCCGGACCGACATTACGCGTACGCTTACGCGAGACTGGTTCTACCGACGTGCTTTGCACACAGGTGGCTGGCGGGTGTCAGTTTCTCCAACTTTAGTTGAACCAAGTGTGGCTATGCCTGGTCCTTGCGAAGGTTAAAACAGCATCAACTTGACAAATTATCGTTGTGGTTTTTGATGCGTAGGTAAGAACGGTTCTTGCTAAGCTCGTAGCAGCCACGTAAAACTTGCAACAACAAAGTAGAGGACGTCTAACTTGTTTTTGCAGGGCATATTGTGATGTGATATGGTCAAGACGTGATGAGATATAAGTGGTTGTATGAGATGATCATGTTTTGTTGAAGTTATCAGCAACTGGCAAAAGCCTTATGGTTGTCTCTTTATTGCATAAGATGCAAGCGCCAAATAATTGCTTTACTTTATCACTATGCGATAGCAATAGTTGCAAGAGAAATAGTTGGCGAGACGACTGTGTGACGACACATTGATATAGATCAAGATGATGGAGATCATGGTGTCATGCCGGTGACGATAGAGATCATGACAGTACTTTGGAGATGGAGATCAAAGGCGCAAGATGATGATGGCCATATCATGTCACATATTTTGATTGCACATGATGTTTATGTTTTATACATCTTATTTTGCTTAGTTTGACGGTAGCATTTTAAGATGATCTCTCACTAATTATCAAGAAGTGTTCTCCCTGAGTATGCACCGTTGCGAAAGTTCTTCGTGCTGAGACACCACGTGATGATCGGGTGTGATAGGCTCTACGTTCAAATACAACGGGTGCAAAACAGTTGCACATGCGGAATACTCAGGTTAAACTTGACGAGCCCGGCATATAACAGATATGGCCTCGGAACACGGAGACCGAAAGGTCGAGCGTGAATCATATAGTAGATATGATCAACATAGTGATGTTCACTGTTGAAACTACTCCATCTCACGTGATGATCGGACATGGTTTAGTTGATATGGATCTCGTGATCACTTAGAGGATTAGAGGGATGTCTGTCTAAGTGGGAGTTCTTAAGTAATATGATTAAATTGAACTTAAATTTATCATGAACTTAGTCCTGATAGTATTTTGCAAATTATGTTGTAGATCAATAGCTCGCGTTGTTGCTTTCATATGTTTATTTTGATATGTTCCTAGAGAAAATTGTGTTGAAAGATATTAGTAGCAATGATGCGGATTGGATCCGTGATCTGAGGTTTATCCTCATTGCTGCACAGAAGAATTATGTCCTTGATGCACCGCTAGGTGACAGACCTATTGCAGGAGCAGATGCATACATTATGAACGTTTGGCTAGCTCAATATGATGACTACTTGATGAAGGAAATATGCCCTAGAGGAAATAATAAAGTTATTATTTATTTCCTTATATCATGGTAAATGTTTATTATTCATGCTAGAATTGTATTAACCGGAAACATAATACATGTGTGAATACATAGACAAACAGAGTGTCACTAGTATGCCTCTACTTGACTAGCTCATTAATCAAAGATGGTTATGTTTCCTAACCATGAACAAACGAGTTTTTATTTGATTAATGGGATCACATCATTAGGTGAATGATCTGATTGACATGACCCATTCCATTAGCTTAGCACCCGATCGTTTAGTATATTGCTATTGCTTTCTTCATGACTTATACATGTTCCTATGACTATGAGATTATGCAACTCCCGTTTGCCGGAGGAACACTTTGTGTGCTACCAAACGTCACAACGTAAATGGGTGATTATAAAGGGGTTCTACAGGTGTCTCCAAAGGTAGATGTTGGGTTGGCGTATTTCGAGATTAGGATTTGTCACTCCGATTGTCGGAGAGGTATCTCTAGGCCCTCTCGGTAATGCACAACACATAAGCCTTGCAAGCATTACAACTAATGAGTTAGTTGTGAGATGATGTATTATGAAACGAGTAAAGAGACTTGACAGTAACGAGATTGAACTAGGTATTGGATACCGACGATCGAATCTCGGGAAAGTAACATACCGATGACAAAGGGAACAACATATGTTGTTATGCGGTCTGACCGATAAAGATCTTCGTAGAATATGTAGGAGCCAATATGGGCATCCAGGTCCCGCTATTGGTTATTGACCGGAGATTTGTCTCAGTCATGTCTGCATTGTTTTCGAACCATAGCGTCCGCACGCTTAACGTTACGATGACAGTTATTATGAGTTTATGCATTTTGATGTACCGAAGTTAGTTTGGAGTCCCGGATGTGATCACGGACATGACGAGGAGTCTCGAAATGGTCGAGACATAAAGATTGATATATTGGACGACTATATTCGGACACCGGAAGAGTTCCGGGGAAGTTTCGGATAAAACCGGAGCACCGGGGGGTTACCGGAACCCCCCGGGGGGTTAATGGGCCTCATGGTCCTAATGTGGAGAAGAGGAAGGGGCTTCCAGGGCAGGCCGCGCGCCCCCTCTCCCCCTAGTCCGAATTGGACAAGGAGGGAGGGGCGGCGCCCCCCTTTCCTTCTCTCCCTCCACCTCTCCTAGTTGGACAAGGAACGGGAGGGGAGTCCTACTCCCGGTAGGAGTAGGACTCCTCCTGCGCGCCTCCTCTAGGCCGGCCGCACCCCCCCTTGGATCCTTTATATACGGAGGCAGGGGGCACCCTAGAACACACAAGTTGATCCACGTGATCGTTACTTAGCCGTGTGCAGTACCCCCTGCCACCATATTCCACCTTGATCATATCGTTGCAGTGCTTAGGCGAAGCCCTGCATCGGTAGAACATCATCATCGTCACCACGCCGTCGTGTTGACGGAACTCATCCCCGAAGCTTTGCTGGATCGGAGCCCGGGGAGCGTCATCGAGCTGTACATGTGCTAAGAACTCGGAGGTGCCGGAGTAACGGTGCTTGGATCGGTCGGATCGGGAAGACGTACGACTACTTCCTCTACGTTGCGTCAAGGCTTCCGTTGCGGTCTACGAGGGTACGTAGACAACACTCTCCCCTCTCGTTGCTATGCATCACCATGATCTTGCGTGTGCGTAGGAATTTTTTTGAAATTACTACGAAACCCAACACTTGATAGTTTAGTGCACCATGCTTAACGGCTTAGAATCGGGACTTCAAAGACGTTTTGAACATCATGGACCATATGAGATGTTCAAGGAAGTTGAAGTTAATATTTCAAGCAAATACCCGAGTTGAGAGATATGAAGTCTCCAACAAGTTCTATAGCTAAAAGATGGAGGAGAATCGCTCAAGCAGTGAGCATGTGCTCAGATTGTCTGGGTACTACAATCGCTTGAATCAAGTGGGAGTTAATCTTCCAGATAAAATAGTGATTGACAGAATTCTCTAGTCACCATCACCAAGTTAGTAGAACTTCGTGATGAACTATAATATGCAAGGGATGACGAAAGTAATTCCCAAGCTCTTCGTGATGCTGAAATCGACGAAGGTAGAAATCAAGAAAAACATCAAGTGTTGATGGTTAACAAGACCACTAGTTTCAAGAAAAGGGCAAAGGGAAGAAGGGGAACTTCAAGAAGAACGACAAGCAAGTTGCTGCTCAAGTGAAGAAGCCCAAGTCTGGACCTAAGCCTGAGACTGAGTGCTTCTACTGCAAAGGGACTGGTCACTAGAAGTGGAACTACCCCAAGTAATTGGTTGATAAGAAGGATGGCAAAGTGAACAAAGGTATATTGGATATACATGTTATTGATGTGTACTTTACTAGTGTTTATAGCAACCCCTTGGCATTTGATACTGGTTCAGTTACTAAGAGTAGTAACTCGAAACAGGAGTTGCAGAATAAACAGAAACTAGTAAAAGTTGAGGTGACGATGTGTGTTGGAAGTAGTTCCAAGATTGATATGATCATCATCGCACTCTCCCTATACTTTCGGGATTAGTGTTGAAACTAAATAAGTGTTTTTGGTGTTTGCGTTGAGCATGAATATGATTTGATCATGTTTATTGCAATACGATTATTCATTTAAGTTAGAGAACAATTGTTGTTCTGTTTACATGAATAAAACCTTCTATGGTCATACACACCAACGAAAATGGTTTGTTGGATCTCGATCGTAGTGATACACATATTCATAATATTGAAGCCAAAAGATGCAAAGTTAATAATGATAGTGCAACTTATTTGTGGCACTGCCGTTTAAGTCATATTGGTGTAAAGCGCATGAAGAAACACCATGCTGATGGGATTTTGGAATCACTTGATGCTTGCGAACCATGTTTCTTGGGGCAAGATGACTAAGACTCCGTTCTCTAGAACAATGGAGCGAGCAACAAACTTATTGGAAATAATACATACTGATGTATGCGGTCCGATGAGTATTAAGGCTCGCGGCAAGTATCATTATTTTCTGAACTTCACAGATGATTTGAGCAGATATGGGTATATCTACTTGATGAAACATAAGTCTGAAACATTTGAAAAGTTCAAAGAATTTCAGAGTGAAGTGGGAAATCATCGTAACAAGAAAATAAAGTTTCTACGATCTAATCATGGAAGAGAATATTTGAGTTATGAGTTTGGCCTTCAGTTAAAACAATGTGAAATAGTTTCACCACTCACGCCACCTGGAACACCACACTGTAATGGTATGTCCGAACATCGTAACCATACTTTATTAGATATGGTGCGATCTATGATGTTTCTTACCGATTTACCACTATTGTTTTTGGGGTCATGCATTAAAGACATCTGCATTCACGTTAAAAAGGGGCACCATCTAAGTCCGTTGAGATGACACAATATGAACTGTGGTTTGGCAAGAAACCAAAGTTGTCGTTTCTTAAAGTTTGGGGTTGCGATGCTTATGTGAAAAAGTTTCATCCTAATAAGCTCAAACCCAAATCGGAGAAAAGTGTCTTCATAGGATACCCAAAGGAGAAAGTTGGGTACACCTTCTATCACAGATCCGAAGGCAAGACATTCATTGCTAAGAATGGATCCTTTCTAGAGAAGGAGTTTCTCTCGAAAGAAGTGAGTGGGAGGAAAGTAGAACATGATAAGGTAATTGTACCTTCTCCTTTATTGGAAAGTAGTTCATCACAGAAATCTGTTCCTGTGACTAATACACCAATTAGTGAGGAAGCTAATGATGATGATCATATAACGTCAGATCAAGTTACTACCGAATCACGTAGGTAAACCAGAGTGAGATCCGCACCAGAGTGGTACGGTAATCCTGTTCTGAAAGTCATGTTACTAGACCATGACGAACTTGCGAACTATGAGGAAGCGATGATGAGCCCAGATTCCGCGAAATGGTTTGAGGCCATGAAATCTGAGATAGGATCCATGTATGAGAACAAAGTATGGACTTTGGTTGACTTGCCCGATGATCGGGAAGCCATAGAAAATAAATGGATTTTTAAGAGGAAGACGGACGCTGATAGTAGTGTTACTATCTACAAAGCTAGACTTGTCGAAAAAGGTTTTTGACAAAGTTCAAAGGTATTGACTACGATGAGATTTTCTGACTCGTATCGATGCTTAAAGTCTGTCCGAATCATGTTAGCAATTGCCACATTTTATGAAATCTGGCAAATGGATAACAAAACTGCAATCCTTAATGGATTTCTTAAAGAAGAGTTGTATATGATGCAACTAGAAGGTTTTGTCAATCCTAAAGGTGTTAACAAAATGTGCAAGCTCCAGCGATCCATCTATGGACTGGTGCAAGCATCTCGGAGTTGGAATATACGCTTTGATAAGTTGATCAAAGCATATAATTTTATACAGACTTGTGGTGAAGCCTGTATTTACAAGAAAGTGAGTGGGAGCACTACAACATTTCTGAAAAGTATATGTGAATGACATATTGTTGATCGGAAATAATGTAGAATTATTCTGCAAAGCATAAAGGAGTGTTTGAAAGGAGTTTTTCAAAGAAAGACCTTGGTGAAGCTGCTTACATATTGAGCATCAAGATCTATAGAGATAGATCAAGACGCTTGATAAGTTTTTTCAATGAGTACATACCTTGACAAGATTTTGAAGTAGTTCAAAATGGAACAGTCAAAGGAAAAGTTCTTGCCTGTGTTACAAGGTGTGAAATTGAGTAAGACTCAAAACCCGACCACAGCAGAAAATAGAAAGAGAATGAAAGTCATTCCCTATGCCTCAACCATAGGTTCTATAAAGTATGCCATGCTGTGTACCAGATCTATTGTATACCCTACCACTGATTTTGGCAAGGGAGTACAATAGTGATCTAGGAGTAGATCACTGGACAGTGGTCAAAATTATCCTTAGTGGAATAAGGATATGTTTCTCGATTATGGACATGACAAAAAGGTTCGTCGCAAAGGGTTACGTCGATGCAAATTTTGACACTGACCTAGATGACTCTAAGTAACATACCGATGACAAAGGGAACAACGCATGTTGTTATGCGGTCTGACCAATAAAGATCTTCATAGAATATGTGGGAGCCAATATGAGCATCCAGGTTCCGCTATTGGTTATTGACCGGAGACGTGTCTCGGTCATGTCTACATTGTTCTCGAACCCGTAGGGTCCGCACGCTTAAGGTTTCGATGATAGTTTCATTATGACTTTATATGTTTTGATGTACCGAAGGAGTTCGGAGTCTCGGATGAGATCGGGTACATGACGAGGAGTCTCGAAATGGTCGATACGTAAAGATCGATATATTGGACGACCATATTCGGACATCGGAAAGGTTCCGAGTGATTCGGGTATGTTCGGCGGTACCGGGGAGTTACGGGAATACGAGGAAGAAGCAATGGCCCTTAATGGGCCTTAGTGGGAAGGACCAGGAGGTGCCGCGCGCCCCTCCCAAGCCTAGTCTGAATTGGACAAGGGGTTTGGGGCGCGGCCCCTCTCTCCCTTCCTTCCTCTCTTCCCCCCTTTTCCCCCTTCTCCTAGTTGGACTAGGAAAGGAGGAAACCTACTCCAACTAGGAGTAGGAATCCTACTCCCCTGGCGCGCCCCTCCTAGGGCCGGCCTCCTTCCCCCTTGCTCCTTTATATACGGGGGTAGGGGGCACCCCATGGACACACAAGTTGATCTTCATGATCGTTCTCTTAGCCGTGTGCGATGCCCCCCTCCACCATAATCCTCGATAATATTGTAGCGGTGCTTAGGCAAAGCCCTGCGACGGTAGAACATCAAGATCGTCACCACGCCGTCGTGCTGACGGAACTCTTCCCCGACACTTTGCTGGATCGGAGTCCGGGGATCGTCATTGAGCTGAACGTGTGCTAGAACTCGGAGGTGCCGTAGTTTCGGTGCTTGATCGGTCGGGCCGTGAAGACGTACGACTACATCAACCGCGTTGTGCTAACGCTTCCGCTGTCGGTCTATGAGGGAACGTAGATTACACTCTCCCCTCTCGTTGCTATGCATCACCATGATCTTGCGTGTACGTAGGAAATTTTTTGAAATTACTACATTCCCCAACACTTTTATCCTAACAGGAAAAGTTGGTTTCTCAACATAAGCAGTAGGAACAATAGGATCATTATAAGTGACAGTCTTTTCTTCAACTTTAATAGGTGCAACTGCTTTTACTTCTATGGGAGGATGATATTTAAACCACGTATCCCTTGGGAGATCAACACGAGTAGCAAAAGATTCAGAGAAAGAAGCTACTATTTCAGAGTCAAGTCCATATTTAGTGCTAAATTTACGGAAAACATCAGTATCCATAAAAGATTTAACACAATCAAACTTAGGTGTCATACCTGACTTCTTACCTTCGTCGAGGTCCCAATCTTCAGAGTTGCGTTTAATTCTTTCCAATAAATCCCATTTGAATTCAATAGTCTTCATCATAAAAGAGCCATCACAAGAAGTATCGAGCATGGTGCGGTTGTTATCAGAAAGCCGAGCATAAAAATTTTGAATAATCATTTCTCTTGAGAACTCATGATTCGGGCATGAATATAACATTGACTTAAGCCTCCCCCAAGCTTGAGCGATGCTTTCTCCTTCGCGAGGCCAAACATTATATATATAATTACGATCACGATGAACAAGATGCATAGGATAAAACTTCTGATGAAATTCCAATTTCAATCATTTGTAGTTCCACGATCCCATATCATCATATAGCCTATACCATGTCAATGCATCTCCCTTCAAAGATAAAGGGAAGACCTTCTTCTCAATAACATCATTGGGCACACCTGCAAGCTTAGATAATCCACAAACTTCATCCACATATATTAGGTGCTCATCAGGATGCATTGTTCCGTCTCCTGCAAAAGGATTAGCTAGCAGTTTTTCTATCATACCCGAAGGAATCTCAAAGTAGACATTTTCATTTTCAGTAGGTTCAATAGGTTGAGGAGCAACTCTTTGCTCTACTGGTTGGGGTGAAGATACCCTGAACAAGCCCCTTAGAGGATTACTTTCATAGTAACAAGTGACAGTAAATTTCAGCACACTATATAAATTTTTCCTTACCAAATTCCACCTACCAAAGGCGCTTCACTCCCCGGCAACGGCGCCAGAAAAGAGTCTTGATGACCCACAAGTATAGGGGATCTATCGTAGTCCTTTTGATAAGTAAGAGTGTCGAACCCAACGAGGAGCAGAAGGAAACAATAAGCGGTTTTCAGCAAGGTATTCTCTGCAAGCACTGAAATTATAGGTAACAGATAGTTTTGTGATAAGATAATTGGTAACGAGCAACAAGTAACGGAATTAAATAAAGTGCAGCAAGGTGGCCCAATCCCTTTTGTAGCAAAGGACAAGCCTGGACAAACTCTTATATAAAGAAAAACGCTCCCAAGGACACATGGGAATTATCGTCAAGCTAGTTTTCATCACGTTCATATGATCCGCGTTCGGTACTTTGATAATTTGGTATGTGGGTGGACCGGTGCTTGGGTACTGCCCTTACTTGGACAAGCATCCCACTTATGATTAACCTCTATTGCAAGCATCCGCAACTACAACAAAAGTATTAAGGTAAACCTAACCATAGCATGAAACATATGGATCCAAATTAGCCCCTTACGAAGCAACACATAAACTAGGGTTTAAGCTTCTGTCACTCTAGCAACCCATCATCTACTTATTACTTCCCAATGCCTTCCTCTAGGCCCAAATAATGGTGAAGTGTCATGTAGTCGACGTTCACATGACACCACTAGAGGAGAGACAACATACATCTCATCAAAATATCGAACGAATACCAAATTTACATGACTACTAATAGCAAGACTTCTCCCATGTCCTCAGGAACTAACATAACTACTCACAAAGCATATTCATGTTCATAATCAGAGGAGTATTAATATGCATATAGGATCTGAACATATGATCTTCCACCAAATAAACCAACTAGCATCAACTACAAGGAGTAATCAACACTACTAGCAACCTACAGGTACCAATCCCGGACTTAGAGACAAGAATTGGATACAAGAGATGAACTAGGGTTTGAGAGGAGAAGGTGCTAGTGAAGATGTTTATGGAGATTGACCCCCTCTCGATGAGAGGATCGTTGGTGATGATGATGGCGATGATTTCCCCCTCCCGGAGGGAAGTTTCCCCGGCAGAATAGCTCCGCCGAAGCCCTACATGGATTCCGCCAAGGTTTCGCCTCGTGGCGGCGGAGTCTCGTCCCGAAAGCTTGCTTATGATTTTTTCCTCATGGAAAGACTCCATATAGCAGAAGATGGGCATCGGAGGGCCACCAGGGGGCCCACGAGGCAGGGCGGTGCGCCCAAGGGGGTAGGGCGCGCCCCCACCCTCGTGGGCAGGGTGTGGCCCCCGCTGGAACTTCTTGCGCTCAGTATTTTTTATATATTCTGAAAATGACTTCCGTGAAGTTTCAGGACTTTTGGAGCTGTGCAGAATAGGTCTCTAATGTTTGCTCCTTTTCCAGCCCAGAATCCCAGCTGCCGGCATTCTCCCTCTTTATGTAAACCTTGTAAAATAAGGGAGAATAGGCATAAGTATTGTGACATAATGTGTAATAACAGCCCATAATGCAATAAATATCGATATAAAAGCATGATGCAAAATGGACGTATCAAACACCACTGGTGACATGGTAGCAATAGCATACGGTGTTCTGGCAGCGACATGGCACCATTTCTGATCTTGCAGCTTAGTGATGTTGGAAATCTAAAAAGACATTACGATGTTGCTGAAGATCTAAAACCGGTGTCCAAAAAGAATCTACCTCGACTGATCCTATGCTAGGAAGCATACAGATTGACCACTCATCTTATTGACTAGATAGCACGGCACACTCAGACAAAAGGGATTCACAACCCCTTTTACACATCGGGTTGCGAGTATTTGTTATTTGTGTGCAGGTGCCGTTTATGTTGTGTTGCTTGGTTCTCTGATAACCCACAAGTATAGGGGATCGCAGCAGTTTTCGATAAGTAAGAGTGTCGAACCCCACGAGGAGCTAAAGGTAGAACAAATATTCCCTCAAGTTCTATCGACCACCGATACAACTCTACGCACGCTTGACGTTCGCTTTACCTAGAACAAGTATGAAACTAGAAGTACTTTGTAGGTGTTTTCGGAAAGGCTTGCAAGAAAGTAAAGAGCATGAAAATAAAACTAGGGGCTGTTAAGGTAAAGAAGCAACTAAAGTAAATATAGCGAGTGTGGAAGAGTGGTGGTAGGAGTTGCGAAATTGTCCCTTAAGCAGTTGACTACTTTACTAGACCGATAGCAAGTATTATGTGGGAGACGCCACTGCTAGCATGCCATCTCTTACTTGGAATTCTATGCACTTATGATTGGAACTATTAGCAAGCATCCGCAACTACTAATGTTCATTAAGGTAAAACCCAACCATAGCATTAAGATATATTGGTCCCCCTTCAATCCCGCATGCATCAATTTCTATGCTAGGTTGAAGCTTCTGCCACTCTTGCCCTCCAATACAAAGTCCTATCAACATACAACTAACCCTATGGTGTGATCCACGCGCGCGCTCATATGATGGGCACCAAAGGACAGCAACATAACCACAAGCAAATTAAATCAATCATATCAATTCATCAACCACCGATAGGACAACGAAAATCTACTCAGACATCATAGGATGGCAACACATCATTGGTTAATAATATGAAGCATAAAGCACCATGTTCAAGTAGAGGGTACAACGGGTTGCGGGAGAGTGGACCGCTGTAGATAGAGGGTGGAAGGTGATGGAGATAATGGTGAAGATGGTGGAGGTGTGGGTGAAGATCGCGGTGATGATGATGATGGCCACGGCGGCGTTCCGGCGCCACCGGAGGAGAGGGGCCTCCTTCTTCCTCTTCTTCCTTGACCTCCTCCCTAGATGGGAGAAGGGTTTCCCCTCTGGTCCTTGGCCTCCATGGCATGGGAGGGGCGAGAGCCCCTCCGAGATTGGATCTATCTCTCTGTTTCTCTCTGGTTCTGCGTTCTGTTCTGGCTCTGTTTCAGCGTTTCGTATATATATGGAGATCCGTAACTCCGATTGGCCTGAAACCTTCGCCGTGATTTTTTTTCCGAATATTAGCTTTCTTGCGGCAAAAGAAGAGCGTCAACCGCCTTAGAGTGGGCTCACGAGGGTAGGGGCACGCCCTAAGGGGGGGGGGGGCGCCCCCTGTCTCGTGACCACCTCGGGCACTGGTTCGCGTTGATTTTCCTTCCAAATTTTCTGTATTTTCCAAAAATAAGCTCTGTCCGTTTTTATCCTATTTGGACTCCGTTTGATATGGATATTCGGCGAAACCAAAAACATGCAACAGACACGAACTGGCACTGGGCACTGGATCAATATGTTAGTCCCAAAAATAATATAAAAAGTTGCCAAAAAGTATATGAAAGTTGAATAATATTGGCATGGAACAATCAAAAATTATAGATATGACGGAGACGTATCAGCATCCCCAAGCTTAATTCCTGCTCGTCCTCGAGTAGGTAAATGATAAAAAAGATAGTTTTTGATGTGGAATGCTACCTAGCATAATCTTGATCATATGTCTAATCATGGCATGAATATTAAGACACAAGTGATTCAAAGCAATAGTCTATCATTTGACATAAAAACAATAATACTTCAAGAATACTAATAAAGCAATCATGTCTTTTCAAAATAACATGGCCAAAGAAAGTTATCCCTACAAAATCATATAGTATGGCTATGCTCCATCTTCACCACACAAAATATTCACATCATGCACAACCCCAATGACAAGCCAAGCAATTGTTTCATACTTTTGACGTTCTCAAACCTTTTCAACTTTCACGCAATACATGAGCGTGAGCCATGGACATAGCACTATAGGTGGAATAGAATGGTGGTTGTGGAGAATACAAAAAGGAGAAGATGGTCTCACATCAACTAGGCGTATCAACGGGCTATGGAGATGCCCATCAATAGATATCAATGTGAGTGAGTAGGGATTGCCATGCAACGGATGCACTAGAGCTATAAGTGTATGAAAGCTCTAACTGAAACTAAGTGGGTGTGCATCCAACTTGCTTGCTCATGAAGATCTCGGGCATTTGAGGAAGCCCATCATCAGAATATACAAGCCAGGTTCTATAATGAAAATTCCCACTAGTATATGAAAGTAACTCAAGAGACTCTCTATATGAAGAACATGGTGCTACTTTGAAGCACAAGTGTGGAAAAAGGATAGTAGCACTGCCCCTTCTCTCTTTTTCTCTCATTTTTTTGGGTGGGCTTCTTTGGCCTCTTTTATTTTTTTGTAAAGTCGGGAGTCTCATCCCGACTTATGGGGGAATCATAGTCTCCATCATCCTTTCCTCACTGTGGCAATGCTCTAATAATGATGATCATCACACTTTTATTTACTTACAACTCGATATCTAAAATAAAGATATGACTCTATATGAATGCCTCCGGCGGTGTACCGGGATGTGCAATGATCTAGCGTAGCAATGACATCAAAAAACGGACACGCCATGAAAACATCATGCTAGCTATCTTACGATCATGCAAAGCAATATGACAATAAATGCTCAAGTCATGTATATGATGATGATGAAAGTTGCATGGCAATATATCTCGGAATGGCTATGGAAATGCCATGATAGGTAGATATGGTGGCTGTTTTGAGGAAGATATATGGTGGGTTTATGGTACCGGCGAAAGTTGCGCAGTACTAGAGAGGCTAGCAATGGTGGAAGGGTGAGAGTCCGTATAATCCATGGACTCAACATTAGTCGTAAAGAATTCACATACTTATTGCAAAAATCTATTAGTCATCAAAACAAAGTACTACGCGCATGCTCCTAGGGGGATAGATTGGTAGGAAAAGACCATCGCTCGTCCCCGGCCGCCACTCATAAGGAAGACAATGAATAAATAAATCATGCTCCGACTTCGTTACATAACGGTTCACCATACGTGCATGCTACGGGAATCACAAACCTCAACACAAGTATTTCTACAATCCACAATTACCCATTAGCATGACTCTAATATTACCATCTCTATATCGAAAAACTACTGCAAGGAATCAAACATATCATATTTAGTGATCTACAAGTTTTATGTAGGATTTTATGACTAACCATGTGAATGACCAATTCCTGTCATCTCTCTAAATAGATATAAGTGAAGTAAGAGAGTTTAATTCTTCCTACAAAAGATATGCCCGTGCTCTAACAAATATAAGTGAAGCAAAAGAGCATTCTACAAATGGCGGTTGTCTATGTAAAGAGAAACAGGCAATCAAAACTTCAAATGATATAAGTGAAGCACATGAAGCATTCTATAAAGCCATACTCAAAAGATATAAGTGAAGTGCAATGAGCATTCTATAAATCAACCAAGGACCATCTCATACCAGCATGGTGCATAAAAGAAAGATGAAAACTAAATGCAAAAGACGCTCCAAGATTGCACATATCGCATGAACGAAACGAATCCGAAAACATACCGATACTTATTGAAGAAAGAGGGGATGCCTCCCCAGCATCCCCAAGCTTAGATGCTTGAGTCTCCTTGAATATTTCCTTGGGGTGCCACGGGCATCCCCAAGCTTGAGCTCTTGCATCTCTTCCTTCTTCTCACATCGAAACCTTCTCAATCATCGAACACTTCATCCACACAAAACTTCAATAGAAAACTCGGTAAGATCCGTTAGTATAATAAAGCAAATCACTACTCTAAGTACTGTTGCAAACCAATTCATATTTTTTTTGCATTGTGCCTACTGTAGTATAACTTTTTCATGGCTTAATCCACTGATATAAATTGATAGTTTCATCAAAACAAGCAAACTATGCATCAAAAACAGAACCTGTCTAAAACAGAACAGTCTGTAGCAATCTGAACATTCACCATACTTCTGATACTTGAAAACTTCTACAAAAATTAGGAAAAATAAAAACTTTGTATAGGAATACAGTGCAAAAAGAATCAGAACCATTTGACGTTCCAGCTAAAAATGTAAAATCGCGCACTACAGCCAAAGTTTCTGTCCTGCACCGTACAAACCATCAAGCAAATGTAAACATCCTAAAGGCAAACCTTGGCGCATTATTTTTATAATACAATGGAATTGTACAAGAGGATAATTATTTTTGTTGAAAAGTTTCTGTAATCAAGATTCACAAAGTTTCAGTGAGCATGAACAAAGTTCAAGGAGCTCTCCCACTTCAACAATGCTTGTCTTTCTCACTTTCACTTTCCTTTTTGAAAAGTTTTGGGTTCCCCTCTTTATTTTTGTTGTTTTTAAACTATATGAAAGCACTCAACAGAAATAAATGACTCTCTAAAACTTCCGGGTTGTCTCCCTGGCAGCGCTTTCTTTAAAGCCATTAAGCTAGCATATAGTGCTCAAGTAATGGATCCACCCGGATCCCAAGGTATATCAAAGCCAATTTTAATTAACAATGATTTGTAATTTAGTAGTGAGCACAAAGTAACATATATCATGTAATGACAAAGTCTAACTCTCTTCCTATGCATCGGCATGTCATAAAAGAACAATTCATGCACGCATAGTAAAGGCCAATGCATAGTATAAACAGTTTCTTGCAATTTTATCATATTGGAAACATAGAGAGGTGGAGATATAGTTCCTCTCTCATAATAATTGCAAGTAGGAGCAGCAAGCACATGCATATTATATCTATCAAAATCATCATGTGCAACGGTAAAAGGCAACCCATCAATGTAATCCTTAATAAGTGCAAACTTCTCTGATATAGTATAATCGGGAGAATTCAAAAAGATAATAGGACTATCATGCGTGGGTGCAATAGCAACAATTTCATGTTTAACATAAGGAACTATAGCAAGTTCATCTCCATAAGCATAATTCATATTGGCATCTTGGCCATAAGCATAGCAAGCATCATCAAAAAGGGATATTTCAAAAGAATCATAGGGATCATAACAGTCATCATAGCAATCATCATTCGGTAAGCACGAAGGGGAATTAAACAATGTATGAGTTGAAGAGTTACTCTCATTAGAAGATGGGCACGGGTGATAAATCCGCTCTTCCTCCTTTTGTTCTTCGCTCTCCTCCTCATCTTTTTCATCCAATGAGCTCACAGTTTCATCAATTTCTTCTTCCATAGATTCCTGCAAAATATTAGTCTCTTCTTGGACAGCGGAGTATTCCTCAATATATTTTTTAACATAGGTATTAGAAGCATAATTATCATAGAAATATTTAAGTATAGCAAAATTTTCAGATTTGTGAAAAGTAGCATCATACTTTTCAATCAAAGAAGCAATTTCATAAGCACCCTCAAAAACAACAAATTCTTCAATTTGTTGAACATCATAGTAATTGTAAACACCCTTAGCATACGAAGATACGATTCCATTATCACTAAACTCACATTGATAGGGAAGGTGTTTCTTAGGGTTTTCAGAACAACAAGTAAAATCATATATTTCACATAAATTCCAAGCATAACATTGCAAACGTTGAATTTGACCCCATAATAGTTTCCCTTTTTCAGATATACGGTGTCGCACATAACAAGCATGCTCATCTAAGGATTTGCCCTCAACTAAGCTAGTTGGGGTTTCAGCACGAGCACATGGGGATCGAAGATGATCCAAGTAATAAGCTTCAGCAGTGTGATAGATTTTGATTGGTTCTTCAACCATTGGTTCAGTAGGTACAACTATTTTTTTTGGTATTTTGCGTTTCCTACCCATAACTAAAGATAGAAAACAACTAATAACAGCAAATAAAAATTAATTAGTGATAAAGCAAACAAGCACACACGAGAATATTCACCCCACGCTATTGCTCCCCAGCAACGGCGCCAGAAAAAGGTCTTGATAACCCACAAGTATAGGAGATCGCAACAGTTTTCGATAAGTAAGAGTGTCGAACCCAACGAGGAGCTAAAGGTAGAACAAATATTCCCTCAAGTTCTATCAACCACCGATACAACTCTACGCACGCTTGACGTTCACTTTACCTAGAACAAGTATGAAACTAGAAGTACTTTGTAGGTGTTTTCGGAAAGGCTTGCAAGAAAGTAAAGAGCACAAAAATAAAACTAGGGGTTGTTAAGGTAAAGAAGCAACTAAAGTAAATATAGCAAGTGTGGAAGAGTGGTGGTAGGAGTTAAGAAATTGTCCCTTAAGCAATTGACTACTTTACTAGACCGATAACAAGTATTATGTGGGAGAGGCCACTGCTAGCATGTCGTCCCTTACTTGGAATTCTATGCACTTATGATTGGAACTATTAGCAAGCATCCGCAACTACTAATGTTCATTAAGGTAAAACCCAACCATAGCATTAAGATATATTGGTCCCTCTTCAATCCCGTATGCATCAATTTCTATGCTAGGTTGAAGCTTCTGTCACTCTTGCCCTCCAATACAAAGTCCTATCAACATACAACTAACCCTATGGTGTGATCCACGCGCGTGCTCATATGATGGGCACCAAAGGACAGCAACATAACCACAAGCAAATTAAATCAATCATATCAATTCATCAACCACCGATAGGACAATGAAAATCTACTCAGACATCATAGGATGGCAACACATCCACTAATAGGAAAAGGGCTATAGATGGAATTGACACTAATGGCGCACCAGACATGTGGTGCGTCATTACTATATACTAATGGCGCACCATGTGTTGGTGCGCCATTAGTGTGCAAATACTAATGGCGCACCACATCCACGGTGCGCCATTAGCAAAAAAAAATTAATTTTTTCAAAACTACTAATGGCACACCGTGGGAGTGGTGCGCCATTACTAGTTGAACTAGTAATGGCGCACCACATCCATGGTGCGCCATTAGTAATTTTTTTAAAAAAATTTCAAAACTACTAATGGCGCACCGTGGGAGTGGTGCGCCATTACTAGTGCGCCATTACTAGTTGAACTAGTAATGGCGCACCATGCCACGGTGCGCCATTAGTAACTTGGCCCAAACATTCGCCCGAATGCACCCCCCCTGGACCGCCTTTTCAGTTTAAAAATAAATAAAAGAAAATGATAGAAATGTCAAAAAAATAAAAGAAAATAAGATTCCCATGTGATATGTGGTCTAGTTGTTAGCAAAATTTATAAACATGAATTTTCGAATTTTTTGCAAAATCTCTCGAGAATTTGTAAAAACGGGCATAACTTCTGCGTACGAACTCGGATGAAAAAGTTTTTTATATGAAAAATCATCTACTCGAAAAGTTACATCCGAATTTAACTAGGGGACCCCGTTAAACATTTTCAAAATCCTCAAAAACCTAACAGAAAAAAAGATACGGGGCATTTAAGATCTGGAGAGGCAAAAAAATTCAAAAAAAATCAAACTTACGAATGGCGCACCTGCCCATGGTGCGCCATTAGTATCTTTCCGCCTTCAAAATTCAAAATAAGTCAACAAAATAAAAAAAGTTACTAATGGCGCACCTGCCCATGGTGCGCCATTAGTATCTTCCCGCCTTCAAAATTCAAAATAAGTCAAAATTTTTTTACTAATGGCGCACCTGCCCATGATGCGCCATTAGTATCTTCCCGCCTTCAAAATTCAAAATAAATAAAAAAAATAAAAAAAAAGTTAGTAATGGCGCACCTGCCCACGGTGCGCCATTACTATGTCGTATATATGGCTGGGCGCACCTCCTCCACTCCACCTCTCCTCCACTCCATCTCCTCATCTCCTCTCCTCTACTCCATCTCCTCCTCTCCTCCACTCCATCTTCCCTTCTCTCCTCCACCATACTACCCTCCTCCTCTCCGGTGACCTCCTCCTCCTCCTCCTCCTCTCCGGCGACCTCCTTCTCCTCTCCGGCAACCTCCTCCTCTCCGGGAACCTCCTCCTTCCTCCTCTCCTCCCCTCCCCTCCCCTCATGGTTTCTCCTCCCTCCTCTCCGGTGAGCTCCTCCTCCCTCCTCTCCTCCCATTCCCTCATGGTTTCTCCTTCCTCCTCTCTGATGCTTCGGTGAACTCCTCTCCGGCGACCTCCTCCTCCTCTCCGGTGATGTAGGCGAGCGCCTCTTCGGTGACCTCCTCCTCCTCCTCTCCGGCGAACTCCTCTCCAGCAAAAGAACACGGCAAAAGAACGTACAAGATCCAAAAATAGGAACAAAGTTTGAAATAATATCGTGCCAAAAAACGAGCAAAAAAAATAGCAAAAAATGGGCAAAAAAATCATGATCCAGATCCAAATTCAAAATTCAAAAATAGCAATGGCGCACGGTGGGGGTTAGACGGTGCGCCACTACTATTTTCCCGCCTTCAAAATTCAAAAATACTAATGGCGCACCGTGGCCTATACTAATGGCGCACCAGTGGCCTATACTAATGGCGCACCAGTGGTGCGCCATTAGTAAAAATTACCAGTGGCGTGCTAGTAATGGCGCACCAGTGATGCGCCATTAGTAGGCAAAACTGGTGCGCCATTAGTAGGCCTTTTCCTAGTAGTGATCATTGGATAATAATATGAAGCATAAAGCACCATGTTCAAGTAGAGGGCACAACGGGTTGCGGGAGAGTGGACCGCTGTAGATAGAGGGGGGAAGGAGATGGAGATGTTGGTGAAGATGGCGGAGGTGTTGGTGAAGATCGCGGTGAAGATGATGGCCACGGCGGCGTTCCGGCGCCACCGGATGGGAGGGGGAGAGGGGCTCCCTTCTTCCTCTTCTTCCTTGACCTCCTCCCTGGATGGAAGAAGGGTTTCCCCTCTGGTCCTTGGCCTCCATGGCATGGGAGGGGCGAGAGCCCCTCCGAGATTGGATCTATCTCTCTATTTCTCTCTGGTTCTGTGTTTTGTTCTGGCTTTGTTTCACCGTTTCGTATATATATGGAGATCCATAACTCCGATTGGCCTGAAACCTTCGCCGTGATTTTTTCCCGAATATTAGCTTTCTTGCGGCAAAAGAATAGTGTCAACCGCCTTACGATGGGCTCACGAGGGTAGGGGCGCGCCCTGGGGGGGGGGGGCGCCCCCCTGCCTCATGACCACCTCGGGCACTGGTTCGCGTTGATTTTCCTTCCGAATTTTCCATATTTCCAAAAATAAGCTCCGTCCGTTTTTACCCCGTTTGGACTCCGTTTGATATGGATATTCTGCGAAACCAAAAACATGCAATAGACAGGAACTGGCACTGGGCACTGGATCAATATGTTAGTCCCAAAATAATATAAAAGGTTGCCAAAAAGTATATGAAAGTTGAATAATATTGGCATGGAACAATCAAAAATTATAGATATGACGGAGACGTATCATTCTCCTACTGGTTCGATAACCTTGGTTTCATCACTGAGCGAAATACCTACCGTCACTGTGCTGCATCATCCCTTCCTCTTTGGGGAAATACCGACGTAGCTTCAAGCCACATCAGGATATAACGTAGGAAACCCTTTAGGAAAGGAGAGAGAAATTTCATGACATTACTCATACAACGGTGTTAGGATAATTGATAAAGTAAATTTAGCATTGTGCTTCAAATGTTCTTATTGAAATTCAGAGTACCACAGACATGCTTTGAGATAGCATTGGCATGGTCTTCAAGCAAGGTCAGACCTTTGGATACACAAAGGAAACCATCAGGAACAACCTATAGAATAAGTCTTACGATTTCCTCATTGAAGAATGGCTAACCTTGCTAAAGATGAAATCATAATGATAGGTCCTCCGGTTAGGTGTTCTAGGCATGACATCTCCTTACCGGGTCATATAAAGACCAATGTTATACCTCTTGGAAATATGTTACAACCATCATATCTGACCGAGATTCAGATCTGATTGGTGTCAGGATACCTCGGACTCAGGATGCCTAAGAAGAAAAGGTACAACACAAATTGACGAGATAACATTATAAGATTCTCTTGAAATGAACTATGGAAGCGAGTTGCGAAACAAGAGTTTATCAATAAACCAAGGAGAGGATTAGGAGGTGGCTGATTATCTCAGCGACAATTCATCAAGATTTCCAAAAAGATGGATTTCCACAATTATGTGAACAAGGAGATAACATTGCCATATCAAATGATACAATGACGTATGCTCGAAGAAAAACATACACAATTAAACATTGGTTGAAAGGTGCACCCGAAATATGGGCTCATGTAGCATGATCAATGTTAGAATGGTGATTTGATAACCAATTAACAAAGTATGAAACTATCGTTCATTAACTTACAAGTAGTAGGGTTGCTAGAAGTTTTGAATTTTACACATCACAGTCCATTTGTCGGTATTCCGGTGAGAAACAACACGGGGACCAAGGAATGAACGGAGATGGCAAGAAGTATCACTTGTATCAAGAATTCTTAAGAGGTGGTGAAATTCTCATGACATTCTAGGCATAAAATATGGTAATACTCCAAGGTAAGGAAGAACAGATGCTGGATAGCAAGGAACTCAAGGTATACAGAAAACATGAACAAGTTTGTGTCGAACGGAAGGCAATAAAGTGGTCGATTATAATACAATTCATCGAGGGCAAGGATGGTATTTCATCATGAATTCAATTGTTATCCTGGAAGAGCTCATAATGTTGATGATGATCACGTCACATTTGTTGAGAAATCTCATGAAGATGTAATCGATCGGCGATGAAATCAAGTCAAAGGAATGATGAAGCGAAAGGTTATTGGAACTATGGGTACGACACAAACTCGAAATCAAGTTTGTTTTTCAAGGAGAAACGATATGCCAATGAAGATCGACGTAAGATTAGCTCATCGTCGAAATTTGTGCTCCGGGAAGAAGAACTAGGTAGCATAGTTAAATTTAGCATGATAATGATGTAGGAGTGACATGATGGAGTATTAAACTTCTCAACAACAAAGTACTAGGAGTACTGAGTCACAGTGTTGATTCGATTCACTAATCGGTGTTCTCACTTGACGACAACCCAGAACCCATGGAGTGACTATGACGGGGAAAGGTACTACTTCATCAGAAATTCATAAATGGGTTGATATCCTTGAGATACCAGGGGGTAATACTCGAAGGTGGATCAAAATAGGGGTTGGGCAAGCGTATTGATCTGTAGAAGGCAAGTACTTTAACTTGTCCGAGGAATAGAATCAAAGGAGAACAATCATGGCAGGAACCACGATTGCAATAGACCAAATCCCAAATATAAGATGAACTTAAACCAAGGGAATGATTAATTTAAGAGAAGTTTCCACAATAAGATCTACATCGTGTCCATGAGCATTAACACAAAGTTCAAGGTCGACTCCCACTTCTCCAATGCATGACCATTCATTCACTGCTCGTATTAAAAATGATTTGAGTGTGAAAACCTACCTGGTGAATTACCAGAGGAGTATGACCCGTGAAAACTTTTCGGGTTCACATAGATTAAGGAAGGCATGGGTTCAACCCATCGGGGTATCTTAGAAACATATACCACAAGCTTTAATAGTAAAAATCACCAGCTCGAAAGCAGAGCATGGTTGGCCAAATCAGAGAATAGAATTTAGCAATGGCATTATGTATCAGAGGAAGAACTTCTTGAGGTTTTTGTAGACGAAGGACACTGTTAGATGATAATTCAACAAAGGATCTGACGTTCCATAACAGGGCTGATGTGGGGATCGGCACACAATCAGAGGATGAAAGAATGCAAGGATATCAGATTATAGAAACAACCGACTAATTCAAAGCTCAAATGCAAAGGAATTATGATTTCCAAATCAAGGGACCAGAAGCAAACGCTCTGTTCAAGGATGGATAAGTCGAGTAGGCTTAGGGGTACAATCGATGGCAATTTGATTGGTCGAGATCCAGCTCATGTTTCAAATGACGTCTGAGCCGGAAGGATGAATTCTAGGATCGCATTAAGGATTGCGAATATTCGCAACATATTGAATCAAGGGACCCAAGATGATAAAGGCAAATGACGTCAATGAATATTGCTAGGCATTTGGAATTAACCATAATGCAGGTACACAAGAATTTCAAGAGCCATAGGCTGCAGAGGATTCTCGAAAGATCGGATAGTATTTCGAAGAGTGTTGTGAAGCACCTGAATAACTGGGGATGGACGGATCCCCAATAAGTGCGAGGAATTGTTCGTGTGGGTATTAATGCGGAAAAGAGCTGCAAAGCAGTAGGCACAAAGGATTCTTGGAATATCGGAGAAATTTTCAGGGTATCAAGTAATAACAAGGGCAACTGGGAACGAAGGTATGAACGACAAGCGTAAGCAGTTATCCATAAGGATTTATCAGTGGTCGGGAATAGCGAAAGCGGTGGGCACAAAGTCTCAAGAGAACAATCGAGAGTATCTTCGAAATCTTCTGGTGCACCAAGTAATCATCTGGAGCGAGGGGCTTTCTAGGAGGAAGTAGTTACGAGAACCTAGAGCCAGAGTTAGTAAAATCATTTAACCCGAATAGAAGAGAGATAAGAGTCCCAGAGTGTTGATCTCATATACATGAGGTATGGTATTTCTATCCTTACAAGTATGTAACAAATCCACAATTCATTTTGAGTTATTCATGTGTTTTTTTGGGATCAGGATTATCCGAGTCAGCGTCCTTGTGGTTGATCTCATATACATGAGGTATGGTATTTCTATCCTTAAAAGTATGTAACAAATTCACAATTCATTTTGAGTTATTTATGTGTTTTTTCGATCAGGATTATCCGATTATTAAAGCACATACATTGGAGTTGAAATATAGGCGGGTTGTGTGCACACGGTACATGTACGTGATGTAAACAGAACCTATATAACTCAAGTACACCATACATGTAGCTTAATTTTTGCATGGGCGACAATTTGAAAAGCTTACTGCAGATCTGCCAAAGATAGATTATACACAATATTAGAAATCATCTTGAGAAATCTCAAAAGTTTGTAAAACTTAAAATACACACCTCTCTTTACAGGTTGGCAATTTCGAGTTCTATCTGTCATATTGTTTTTTCTAATACAGTGGCATCTCTACTACCCTCTTGTAAAGCGATTGGCCATTGTTAGGATAAAAATAGCAATTACACACGTATTTAATCAGTCTTTTGGCCTATCTCCTTCCATATTATTATTGGCAATTTGAGGGGGAAAAGGCAAAACATGTAAAGCTTTATAAGTTTTAAATCCTACCCTAAGCCCAAATCTTTATGTTGTTCTTTATGCAAGACTCCATAGCACTCCAGCCTTCATCACAAATGAGCCGCTGGCTGCCATAGCAGTATAGCACTATCAGTTCCCTGTGGCTGCTGGCTGCCATAGCAGTATAGCACTATCAGTTCCCTGTGGCTACTGGTTTGTGGCGCAGGGAATCGGTACTACAAGAGAGCTTCAAGCTGACGCCAATAGGAATGGAAGACATGACTTTGATGGAGAAATCAGGTGCATATGAACAACATATTGTCTTCTAATTTTTTTTCATCATTCAGTAGGACAATTTCCTAATTCTGTATGAAAAGGTTATTAGTATGTGTTGAGTAACATGATTGTATTAGGAAACATAAGATAAACTAGGAATATTCTGGCTTGTCTTGTACTCCAAATAGATCATGTATTCCTATATATATGCCCACGAGGCTCAAGCAATACAACGACTATTACACCAAACCTCTCTCTCTTCTAACATAGTATCTATCGCAAGTCGATCCTAAACCCTAGCCGCCGCCACTTCCGCACCCGCGCGCCGTCCCCGGGTCGGTCGGCCTTCATGACCGGCGCCGGAGGCCGCGCCGCCGGTATGTAGGGTTCGTCCGCCGATCGTGTTGACCGGCTGCCCTATAAAGTCTTTTTCCCGATCTTTTGATCCGGGTTTTTCGCTCTCTCGCCGGTCGTTTTGATTGACGTTTTTCTTTTTGGTTTTCCGATCTATTCTTGATTGGTTTGCGTCGCCCGCAGCCGCCGTCGACCCTCGTGCATCTCTACTCCGACCCCGACGCGACCAGCCGGCCTCTCCTCCGACCCGGCGGCCACGCGCGCCGAGGCGGCCCGTCGGGGCCAGCCGCCGTCCGCGTGTCGGTCCGCCCATCGGCCTGCGCCGGCCGTCACCGCCCTGCTCCGACCGGAACACCTATGTTAGCACTAATTTTGATTCAATGTATCCGTATATTTAGTTTTGCTATTTGCATGTTGTCTTAGATGGTTTAGGGAGTAGCTAGCCGGCAAGGTTTCAGCGGAGGCGCGCGAAGGACGCGAGATGCCGGACTACCGTGCGATACGGCGAGCACGGCGAGATGCCGATGACAGTGTGAAGCTGCAGTTCTGCGCGAGACGACAAGGTCGTGCGATACGGCGATGTTGTGTGAAGCAACAAGACGCGTGATGGAGTCTGACGGCCGGCTGGATGAATAGCTAAAGCTGAGAAGATTCGGTGAGTTTGTTAGTGCATGCGATATGCTAGCTAGCCTCCTGCGTGGGTTTGCATGATGGCCGGTCTTGTGTATATCCTGGAGCGATTTCAGGGGATAGAGACAGAGTCATGTGGTTAGTCTGTTAGTGGTGCGTGCGTGCGTGCGTGGTGTGTGGTGGCCGAGAGTGCTGACTAGCCAGGACGTGCGTAAGGCTCTCCTATGTATAAATAGTTCCATCAAGTAATGAGAATTGGAGGCCGTGAGGGCTGAGAAAAAGATGTAGCCATGGCTGACCAAGAGGAAGGTGTCTCTTGCAAAGCTATTGCCTCCTTCTTCCTTGGTCCATGCGTGTGTGTGTGTTTCGTGAGAGTTTTTTCCATGGTGTGTGTTTGAGAGAAACCGCAAGAGAGAGGGTTGAGTTGTGAGAGACAGCCAAGAATAAGAAGAAGGCGCTGCGAGGAGAGGCGGCGTCAACAACCTGCATCGCCTCGACCCGGCGGCCTCGCGCCATGCGACGGTCAATCATAGTTGTTGCTCGCGCGCCGGCCCGCCCATCGATCCACATCAACCATCTCCGCCGCGTCTGCACGACGGCCCGGTGGTCTACTTTGCCAGCCTTGTTCTCGGCTGCATCGGGACGGCTACATCAGGCTCGTCGGCTGCCTCAACACGGGCGCCGCTTTTCCGTTGGTCGCTCGGGCCTTGCTGCCCGGGCGCCGGCGCTGCTTTGGCAGCCCGGGTGATGTTGCTGACAAGCTCGTTCGCACGACGTCCCACGCCGTCCGTCGTCGCCGGCTTCACCACGGACTCCGCTGCCACCCCGCCTCTACCGAGCGACGTCCCGACCTCGCGAGCGCTCGGCTTGATCACCCGCTCGCCTCCGCGATCCGCCTCATCTACGCCGTGCGACCGACCTGGCCTGTCGGTTACGCGCGCCTCCGCAGGTCTCGTGAAGATCGTCCCGAGTACCGCGCGCCTCTTCACCGATTGAGCATTGGGCTGCCGCAGCGTCGCCCCGTCGGGCCGCAGCACCGCCGCCCCGTGGTTCTCCTCGCGACTGCATCGACTCGTGCGCCGCCGCTGCGTCGCCCCTTCAGGCCATAGTGTCGCGATACGCAGTCCTCGCCGCCGCCTCGAGGCCGTTCCCGCGGTTGCACCGAATCATGAACCGCCGTTGCGTTGCCCCTTCGAGCCGTAGCGCCGCGGCCCGCGCTCCACTCCGCCGTCACCGCGCGTCGACCTCCCGTGGTATACGCCGTGCCGTCTTTCTTGGCGCGGGAACGCCACCGTCCGCGCCGGTCTTCGTCACGCTGTCAGGGTTCTTCGCCTACTTCAAGCACCGCCGTCGCACTCCTAACCTAGCCGCCACCGTCGCTCTTCTTTGGCCGCCACCGCCGCCCGTCCACCCCCTTCGTCTTCGTCCAGCACCAGCCTGTCGCCAGCGTCGCCGTCATCTACCCCGACCACTTCGTCTACTCCGACCACTGTTGGTGACATCGGCCCCGCGCCGATGGACACCGCAACCGTCGCCGAGTCTTCTTCTCTGCTGGCCCTCCGATTCCTCGATATGGCGAACAACTCGTGCAGGTCCCAGTCTCCGCATGCCCGGTGCTGGCAACACCGATGCGTGACTTCATCCATGACGTGTCCCCGGGCCTGGCAAGCCTGGTCGGCGCTTCATCAACTTCGTCACCGTCCGTCTACGCATGCCCGGTGCTGGCAGTACCAGTGTGTGCCTTCGTCCACGATGTGTCCCCGGGCTTGGCAAACCCGCCGCGCCGCATCGTCAACAACATCTTTTTCCCGGCACACCACTACTTCGACACCACTGCACCCTTGCTAACTCGGCGCCCCCTTGCGCCCACAGCTCCACAGCGACTTCCTCGACACCGGCCACCCCGACTCGACATCGACCACGGCATTCTTCGCATGGCTACCTCGACCACGGCTCCACCACCCACGCTCTCGGCTACCTCGACAAACGGCACAAAGGGCTACCGCCTTGCTTGAGCAACCTCGTGGGTTTCCACTCCAACCACGCCTTCCGCGATGCATCGACCGTTATGACTGTGGGGGGTGTCCGTCGGCTTGCCTTCGGATTCTTCTCCAGTCTCACCGTCTGCGTCGCTACCGTTGTGACTGCGGGGGGATGTTGAGTAACGTGATTGTATTAGGAAACATATGATAAACTAGGAATATTCTGGCTTGTCTTGTACTCCAAGTAGATCATGTACTCCTATATATATGCCCACGAGGCTTAAGCGATACAACAACTATTTCACCAAACCCCTCTCTCTCTCTTCTAACAGTATGGATATATATTTATCGAATTTATAATTAGCATATATGAGGTTCTTTGTTCGGCCCCCCTTTAGCTCATGACTACATAATTATTCCGACTGGTATTCTAGATAGATGCTTTTCTATGAACCTCATAAAAAACGTACTATGCCTTAGATCCTAATTGACTATTTATACATCGGAATATCGGATGATTTCAGCTTGCTGTGTCCCAAGATACCTATTTTTTTTAAACCAAAAACAGGTGAAGTCCTAACAATCTATACTCCTGCATTGTATCTTGAAATGTAGATTGCTTCTGTAGCATTCGAACAGATGGTAGTTTGCAGACTGATGAGTTGGTTCCAGTAACATCACATGTCAAGGATACCTCTGCTCCACTTACCAATCAAAAAAAATTATGATGATGTTCCAAGAAGTGTGTTTAATTTCTGTCGCAGTGGGATGTTGTGATTAGTTCAGTTTTGCTTGATCTATTTCCAGTTAATTCCGTTTTGTGATGTGGTGTTAGGGAATATACATTCTGCTCTCTTGTTCTTCAGCTTTGGGTGTCAGCAGCTACCTATTACTACTAGGGAGCCTTATTTCGGACGAAAAGAAAATACAATATTGGTTTTTATCCATTTGTATGCCTGCGTTAGCCTTATGAAGCACAAAGTATGTCCCAGTGATCAATCACGGATGATACTTGGTGTATTCTTGCTAGGCTAATGGGCAAATACTCGAATAACTGAATCACCTGCAATCTTTTTGTATTGTAACGCCGGTGTTATATCTGCAACAACAGTTTGCAATTTTTTCTGTATAATTATGAATATACATCTTGGTAGCTATAATTGATCAATCACGGATGCTACTTGGTGTTTCCTTATACTAGGCTAATGGGAAAATACTCGAATAACTGAATCACTTGCAATCTTTTTTTTCCGTAACAGCGGTGTTATATCTGCAACAACAGTTTTTGAAATTTTCGTATAATTGCGAATATACATCTTGGTAGCTATAAATTATATCCTCTGTTTGGTGTTGGTAAGAACATATGCTTAGCTTGTTTTATGCTCTGTTCAAGACATCTCGGGTCTGTTGAACCATGAAGTCTCTTCTTTCACTGTGGAAATATGAGCGACTAGGTGCCTGTGCTTCGTTGCCAATCGGTCGGATGCCTTGAGAAGGATCAAATAGGGTGGACGAGTGATTTGGAATTTGGTTTTGTTAATGTCAATAGGAGGAGGAATGGAGGAGAAGCCAAGTCAAGGGAGAGAACGGAGATTTGAGGCTAGGACACGGTGTCGATAA
Organism: Triticum aestivum; assembly: GCF_018294505.1. NCBI lineage: Eukaryota > Viridiplantae > Streptophyta > Magnoliopsida > Poales > Poaceae > Triticum > Triticum aestivum. The sequence continues at coordinate 777,750,770 of NC_057797.1, read as the reverse complement.
CGGTAAGGTGTGTCATGTGGCAGCCAAACACATTGTGTTGGGATTGATCACGTTCAACACCGTGGGCATCGTCAACGAGGGCGGAAAGGAGGATAAGTGATGACGTGGACACATGTGTGCTGAGGGAGGGATCCTCGAACCATATTTATTAGGTTGGGCATATGATATATATATATATTCTCCCGTTGCAACACACGGGCGGAAATGGTCTCTGATTGTAGTGTCGCGTTAGCAGCATCCTGCAGTAGTGAGACACTGACATGTGGGCCCCACATGTTAGTTAACGGTCAAACAGACAGATTGTTTAGGTGCGGGCCCGGCCTGTCATAAAGAGGTTTAATTTTTAAACAATGGTCATTTGGGGTTTTCTGAATAGCCGACCACCCATTGGTAGTTAATCTGAGAAAAATTAAAAATTGATAGTTTTTGAAACCTTAGCTAGTAAAGTAGTAGTTTTATGCTATTTACTATATAACAAAATTAACTTATTAGGTCACTGGCTCGGTACAAATTACAAGCTAGCGATAGAGAAGTATGCTCACATTTAAGCTACCGGTGGCTGCATGCTTTCGTTGGCAATCTTAATCCCCCAGCTTGCATCCTCACAATGCCGGATGTACGGCACAAGTGTCCCCACGTCCACATCCTTCCTGGCCGCACAGCCGTAGTTGGACGGCGAGTGGAAGCAAGGCTCGACGGACATGGCTCGCATGCACGGCGGGTCTGGTACCACCCCCGTTTCGGTCGACCAGAAGGGCGTGGCGGGCATGATCCATGGCAGTATCCCGCCGAGCCCCTGCGCCACGTAGCCGAAGGTGGAAAACCCGGTGGTGACGAGAACGTCGCAGGTACTGAGCAGGTACATCTCGCTCAACGCCTTCCTGTCCTGCGAGGCATCCCGCATCTTCTGCCACCCCTCGTGGCTCGGCTGGTGCACCCGGCTGCCGCCATACTCGGCCTTGATCCTCTCGTAGTACCACGAGCTCAGAGAGGTGACCAGCACAGACGCGTTGTTCGTCTGTATGGACGGGAGAAGCAGCTTCTCCCTACGGACGCACGAGAGAACCTGGTCCAGGACCTTCTGCAACGGTTTATTCTGTGTGAAAACCCGTATCTGTATGCCGACGCGCTGCCCGGCGCCGGCGAGGTGGGCGTCGTAGTATCTGGTGACCGCGCGCCACACGTCGTTGGCCGGGTGGAATAGGTACCGACCGAGGTGGTGGAACGCGACGTCCTTCTCCGGGAACATCCGCTCCAGCTCGTCCCGGAAAGATGGGATGAGGAAGAGCCCGGGGACGAGGTAGCTGTCTGTCCTCATCAGCAGCCACGGCGCGCCGCGGATGAGCCGCTGCTGCTCGTCGCAGTAGAAGAGCTTGTCGTAGAAACCGTAGCCGCCATCCAGGTGTAGGTAGACGTACGGTGGCCGGTCCGAGTCCGACCACGACGCGTTCCCATTGTCGCCCACGGATAGCACATTGGCCTTGAGCATGTTGCCGAGGCTCTCCTTGGAGTCCTTGCCGTATTTCTTGAGGTGTCCAAGCGGGAAGCCACCACCCAACCAGCCTGAGGACGGGAGCAGCCACGTGGTCCTCGGGAAAGGTTCGCAGAAGAGGGCGGCCATGTCGTGCTGGACGAGGAGGGTGCGCTCGGTGAGCACAGCGTAGAGGAAGGCTGACACTGTGGACAGCATCCGGTTCCCGAGGCCTCGATAGCTTATGGGGACCAGGTAGCGGCAGTTTTCACTGTCGGATGTGACGATGCCATTTCCAGACTTGAGCTGCCGGATCGCCGCCCTGTACGGGGCCGTGCCGGGGCCGCATTGCTTTTGGAGCGCTTCGTGACTTCGGAGCTTGGCGAGCAAGTAGGGGGATGGTTTATGTGATGTGTGCTTCTTCTTCTTCTTCTTGTCATGGTAGCTGGCGAACTCGTACCGGCTCCGGCATGAGCGCGAGCCAAATTCCGCGGTGAGCAGACCGTCCAGGAGCTGGTCGGTGGTGAGATTGGACGGAGGTACATCTAGAGAAAATTATAAAGACATTTAATTAGCAAGTTCGTATTCCAAAATTTTAAAAATTGATAGGAAAATTTGTGATTGAGCACCATTATAATACGTACACACCCTTATCCAGACCATCGATTTTTGTGTTGTGATCCATGCTTAAATTTCGGTTTTTCTTCTCATACGACAAAACATACAAAGCTCAAGCTTGTTAACAATATATTGGAACTTCAATGCTTAGAAAATAACCCTAGATTTTTCTTGGTGCCCCATATAGATATCTAAAATGAGTATTTTACTCATAAATTCTATTATTTAAAGTTTTTGTGGCACACCAAAAAATCTAGAATTATTTTTCAAACGAAGGTGCAATATATTGTTGGCCTGTAAAGTTTTAGTTGCATATATAGTTTTATTTGGGAGAAGAAAGAAATTTCATGCACGGGTCACAAAAACGGATGGCCATACAATCTCGTGGTCAAGATAAATTTTCTTTTCAAACATTGAAGTTGCAATAGATTGTTGATCTGCAAAGTTTTAGTTCCAAAGTTTTATTTGGGAGAACAAACAAAAAATGTTCACGCACGGATCGCAAAAACAGATGCCCATGGCTAACGTATGATTCGGCGATGTCGTGGTCAAGGAAAATTCAGCGCTCAATCGACCAACACTATCTTTTATAAAGAATTAATTTTGACACACTGAAGTATAATATATTGACCTGCAAAGTTTGTTTTTTTGCACCAGGCATACCCCTTTCCATTTGCATTAAACAGAAATACAAAGTTCCGGACATAACCAGGGAGAAGGAAAAGAGGGTAACGAGTCCAACGCATTGCCAGAAAACCCACCGTGCACGTTTGCCATTGAAACGAGCATTATTGGACGAAAACCTGACAGCACCACACAGTCTAAGCAAAATACAAGACTGTTCACGCATGGATCACAAAAACGGATGGATCACAAAAACGGATGCCGATAGCTAACGTACAATTCAGCGATATCGTGGTCAAGGAAAATTCAGCACTCAATCGACCAACACTATCTTGTATAAAGAATTAATTTTCAAACACCAAAGTTGTAATATATTGACCTGCAAAACTTTATTTGGGCGAACAACGAAAATGACTGTTCACGCATGGATCACAAAAACGGATGGCCATAGCTAACGTACAATTCGCCGATGTCGTGGTCAAGACAATGCTGCATTCAAACAACCGACCATTATTATCTACAGAAACAATGTACATACTTCTAAGAATTTCACTTTCTGTCCATCGATCGAACACGGAAAATTAAGCCGTAAAACAGGAAAAAAGGATTCACGTGAATGAGAAATATTCGTCCACCGCCGTGGTAATTTGTGACTTAGCTGCATGCACAGGACAACAAATCAAGCAATTCGATATCCAACTATGCCTCGTCTTAAGTGCGTACCTTCTACTGAGAGCCAGCTGCTGGGTACCATCGGCAAGCCATAGCCATCCCGGGCGGCGGAGAGCACGACGACTGCGAGCAGGGTCGCCGCCACAACGCAGATGGCCGGCCAAGCCCTCCTCATGCTGCATCGAATCCGCTGCCACTTTTTCACGGTCTCAAGCCCCGCCTGCCAGGACGGCGCCGCCGGGTTGCTTCGCTCGACGTCCATGCTCGCCATGGAGCCTGAGGGGTTGGGGAAGCTATTGTTCAGACCTAAGCACGCACTGCCGCTGCAGCTAACGTTCTTAGACCTCTCATATATAGGTGGTAAACGTTTTGATCCGGTGCATCGGTCGAATTTTCAGCCGGACTCGCGCGCCATGCTGGTTCACGCGACACGGAAACAAACCACCCCGCGCAAGACACATGTATATGATGGGTCCCGCATGATTTTTCCTTCTTTTTTTCTATCTGCAGCCCATCACGACTCTGCTCCTCCACACCTGCCCCACGCTGGTCGCATCCTCCAGAAACTCTCTCACCGGCGGCGAGTGCTCGCGTGCGACGGCGCCCAACGCCGCCTCTCATTCATGGTCGGCGAGCCCCTCTCCCATCCTCCTTCCCAATTCATATCCCCGCTAGCTTCCCACGGCCATGGCCGTCTGCAACTTTCGGATCTCAGTCATGGCCTCCGCCCAACTACGGCTCCAAGTCGCCGCCGGCAAAGCTACAGGAACTATCAAGGCGCAGCAACCAGAGCTGCAAGCATGCAACCACGGCCACACGCTAGACGATGAGGATGGGGCGGCACTGGTCCTAGCAAATCTAATATCACAGTTTTTTGCTACATGCTTCAACCGGCATAACATTTTGCTACAACCGGCATAGCATTTTGCTACAACCACATCACGTTTTGCTACAACACATAGCCAGCGTCGCATTTTTGCTACAACTAGTGCCGCTTTTTGCTATAACCGGCATCACGTTTTGCTACATCAGTCACGACCAAGCTGCAACCCGCGACGGTGAACGAAGACTTTTTGCTGCAAGTGTGGTAGGTTTTTGCTACACCCGACAATGACTTTTGGTACATCCATTCTTTTTCTAGACGCAGCGGCTGCTACCTGCAATGAAGAGCTTTTGTTAACCACAGTTGAAACTTTAGCATATTCCTTTATCCTAATAGGAAAATGAGGTTTCTCAAAATAAGCAGTAGGTACAACTGGATCTAACATTATAAAGTATAGCTTCTTCTTTAACTGGTACCGGTTCTTTAATTTCTTCTTTGATAAGTGGGTGATATTTAAACCACTTCTTTTTAGGGAGTTCAACATTAGTAGCAAATGATTCATAAAAGGAGGCTACTATCTCATAATCAAGTCCATATTTAGTGCTAAACTTTTGAAAAGCATCAGTATCCATAAAAGATTTAACACCATCATACTTAAATTTAATATCTGACTTTTTACCTTCGTCGAGTTCCCAATCTTCAGAGTTGCATTTAATTCTTTCTAAAAGATCCCACCGGACTTCATTAGTCTTCTTCATAAAAGAACCAGCAAAAGAAGTATCAAGCATGGTTTGATCATTACGAGAAAGCCGAGCATAGAAATTCTGGATAATAATTTCTCTTGAGAGCTCATGATTGGGGCATGAATATAACATTGACTTAAGCCTCCCCCAAGCTAGAGCGATACTTTCTCCTTCACGAGGCCAAAAATTATATGTATAATTTCGATCACGATGAACTAGATGCATAGGATACTTTTTTTTGGTGAAACTCCAATTTCAAATGATTTCAATTCCATAATCCAATATCATCGCGTAGCCTATACCATGTTAATGCTTTTCCCTTCAAAGATAAAGGGAAAACATTTCTCATCACCTCATCTCCGGATAAACCTGTAAGCTTAAATAATCCATAAATTTGTTCCACATATATCAAGTGCATATCGGGATGTTCGGTTCCATCTCCTACATAAGGATTAGGTAGCAGTTGTTCTATCAAACCCGAAGGAATTCCATATTCAATATTTTCAGTAGGTGTTGTAGGTTGAGGAGTAACTAATTGTGGTTCTGGATGAGGCGAAGATACCCCGAACATACCCCTCAAAGGATTGTTTTCCGTAGTAATAAGTGACAATAAATTTCAGCACACTATATAAATGTTTTTTTACCGATTTCCACTTACCAAAGATGCTTCACTCCCCGGCAACGACGCCAGAAAATAGCCTTGATGACCCACAAGTATAGGGGATCAATTGTATCTCTTTTTGATAAGTAAGAGTGTCGAACCCAACGAGGAGCAGAAGGAAATGACAAGTAGTTTTCAGTAAGGTAGTGTCTGCAAGTGCTGAAATTGTAAGTAGCGAGTAGTTTGATAGCAAAATAGTTTGTAACGAGCAAGTAACGATAGTAGTAACAAGTATGCAGCAAGGAAGCCCAATCCTTTTGAGGCAAAGGACAGGCCAAAACGGTCTTTTATAATAAACAAAGCGTTCTTGAGGGTACACGAGAATTTCATATAGTCACTTTCGTCATGTTGGTTTGATTTGTGTTCGCTACTTTGATAATTTGATATGTGGGTGTGATACGCCCATTTTGCATCATGCTTTTATATCGATATTAATCGCATTATGGACTGTTGTCTCACTTTATGTCACAATACTTATGGCTATTATCTCTTATTTTACAAGGTTTACATAAGGAGGGAGAATGCCGGCAGCTGGAATTCTGGGTTTGAAAAGGAGCAAATATTATAGACTTATTCTGCGCAACTCCAAAAGTCCTGAAACTCCACGGAACATCTTAAAATAAATAAAGAAAAATCCACGCCAAAGATGAAGGCCAGGGGCCCCACACCCTGCTCACGAGGATGGGGGCGCGCCCCCCTAGGGTGCCCCCTACCTCGTGGGCTCCCTGGTGTCTCTCCGACGTCCATCTTCTCCTATATGAAGTCTCTCGATGAGAAAAAAATAAGAAGGAACTTTTCGGGACGAGACTCCGCCGCCACGAGGTGGAACCTTGGCGGATCCAATCTAGAGCTCCGGTAGAGCTGTTCTGCCGGGGAAACTTCCCTCCGGGAGGGGGAAATCATCACCATCATCATCACCAACACTCCTCTCATCAGGAGAGGGCAATCTCCATCAACATCTTCACCAGCACCATCTCATCTCCAAACCCTAGTTCATCTCTTGTATCCAATTCTTGTCTCAAAGTCCGGGATTGGTGCTAGTAGGTTGCTAGTAGTGTTGATTACTCCTTGTAGTTGATGCTAGTTGGTTTATTTGGTGGAAGATCATATGTTCAGATCCTATATGCATATTGTTACCCCTCTGATTATGAACATGAATATGCTTTGTGGGTAATTACATTTGTTCCTGAGGACAAGGGATAAGTCTTGCTATTAGTAGTCATGTGAATTTGGTATTCGTTTGATATTTTGATAAGATGTATGTTGCCTAGCCTCTAGTGGTGTTATTTGAACGTCGACTACATAACACTTCACCATTATTTGGGCCTAGAGGAAGGCATTGGGAAGTAATAAGTAGATGATGGGTTGCTAGAGTGATAGAAGCTTAAACCCTAGTTTATGCGTTGCTTCGTAAGGGGCTGATTTGGATCCATATGTTTCATGCTATGGTTAGGTTTACCTTAATACTTTTGTTGTAGTTGCGGATGCTTGCAATAGAGGTTAATCATAAGTGGGATGTTTGTTCAAGTAAGAACAGCACCCAAGCATCGGTCCACCCACATATCAAATTATTAAAGTATCAAACGCGAATCATATGAACGTGATGAAAACTAGCTTGATGATATTCCCATGTGTCCTCGGGAGCGCTTTTCCTATTATAAGAGTTTGTTCTGGCTTATCCTTTGCTACAAAAGGATTGGGCCATCTTTCTGCACTCTATTTACTTTTGTTACTTGTTGCTCGTTACAATTTATCCCATCACAAAACTATCTATTACCACTTATTTCAGTACTTGCAGAGAATACCTTGCTGAAAACCGCTTATCATTTCATTCTGCTCCTCATTGGGTTCGACACTCTTACATATCGAAAGGACTACGATAGATCCCCTATACTTGTGGGTCATCAAGACTCTTTTCTGGCGCCGTTACTAGGGAGTGTAGTGCCTTTGGTAGGTGGAATTTGGTAAGGAAAATTTTATATAGTATGCTGAAATTTACTATCACTTGTTACTATGGAAAGTAATTCTCTGAGGTGCTTGTTCGGGGTATCTTCACCCCGTCCAGTAGAGCAAAGAGTTGCTCCTCAACCTACTGAACCTATTGAAAATCAAACTCCTTTTGAATTTCCTTCGGGTATGATGGAAAAACTGCTAGCTAACCCTTTTACAGGAGATGGAACAAAGCATCCTGATGAGCACTTAATATATGTGGATGAAGTTTGTGGATTATTTAAGCTTGCAAGTATACCCGATGATGTTGCTAAGAAGAAGGTCTTCCCTTTATCTTTGAAGGGAGATGCATTGATATGGTATAGGCTAAGTGATGATATGAGATCATGGGACTATAAAAGATTGAAGTTGGAATTTCATCAAAAGTATTACCCTATGCATCTTGTTCATCGTGATCGCAATTATATATATAATTTCTGGCCTCGCGAAGGAGAAAGCATCGCTCAAGCTTGGGGGAGGCTTAAATCAATGTTATATTCATGCCCCAATCATGAGCTCCCAAGAGAAATAATTATGCAAAGTTTTTATGCTCGGCTTTCTGATAACAATCGCACCATGCTCGATACTTCTTGTGCTGGCTCTTTTATGATGAAGACTATTGAATTCAGATGGAATTTATTGGATAGAATTAAACGCAACTCTGAAGATTGGGACCTCGACGAAGGTAAGGAGTCAGGTATGACACCTAAGTTTGATTGTGTTAAATATTTTATAGATACCGATATTTTTCGTAAGTTTAGCACTAAATATGGACTTGACTCTGAGATAGTAGCTTCTTTCTGTGAATCTTTTGCTACTTATGTTGATCTCCCTAAGGAGAAGTGGTTTAAATATCATCCTCCCATAGAAGTAAAAGTAGCTGCACCTATTAAAGTTGAAGAAAAGACTGCCACTTATAATGATCCTATTGTTCCTACTTCTTATGTTGAGAAACCACCTTTCCCTGTTAGAATAAAGGATCATGCTAAAGCTTCAACTGTTGTTCGTAAAAGCAATATTAGAACTTATACACCTTCTGAGCAAGTTAAAGTAGAACCTAATATTGCTATTGTTAAAGATCTCTTGTCTGATAATATTGATGGGCATGTTATTCAGTTCGAAGGTGAAACTGCTAGAATTGCTAAACCTTGTGATAAAGATAAACATAGACATGTGGTAGGCGTGCCTGTTATTTCTGTTAAAATAGGAGATCATTGTTATTATGGCTTATGTGACATGGGTGCTAGTGCTAGTGTAATACCTATTGATTTATATGAAGAAATTAAGAATGAAATTGCACCTGTTGAGTTAGAAGATATTGATGTTACTATTAAACTTGCTAATAGAGATACTATTGCACCAATTGGAATTGTTAGAGATGTTGAAGTCTTGTGTGGGAAAACTAAATATCCTGTTGATTTTCTTGTTCTTGGTTCCCCACAAGATAGCTTTTGTCCCATTATATTTGGTAGACCATTCTTAAATACTGTCAATGCTACCATAGATTGAAAAAATAATGTTGTTACTATTGGCTTGGATGATATGGTTCATGAGTTTAATTTCTCTAAATTTAGTAAACAACATCGTGAGGAAGAATTACCTAGTAAGGATGAAATTATTGGTCTTGCTTCTATTGCCGTACCTCCTAGTGATCCTTTAGAACACTATTTGCTAGACCATGAAAATGATATGTTCATGAATGAAAGAAGGGAAATAGATGAAGTATTCTTTAACAGGAACCTATTCTGCAACACAACTTGCCTATTGAAATTTTAGGGGATCCTCCTCCACCCAAGGGTGATCCCATGTTTGAGCTTAAACCGTTGCCTGATAATCTTAAATATGCTTATCTTGATGAAAAGAAGATATATCCTGTTATTATTAGTGCTAACCTTTCAGAGCATGAAGAAGAAACATTATTGAAAACACTGAAGAAGCATCGTGCTGCTATTGGATATACTCTTGATGATTTTAAGGGCATTAGTCCCACTCTATGTCAACATAAAATAAATTTAGAAGTAGATGCCAAACCAGTTCGTGATCCTCAACGACGTCTGAATCCTAAAATGAAAGAAGTGGTAAGAAAAGAAATACTAGAGCTTCTGGAGGCAGGTATAATCTATCCCGTTGCTGATAGTGAGTGGGTAAGTCTTGTCCATTGTGTCCCTAAGAAGGGATGTATTACTGTTGTTCCTAATGATAAAGATGAATTGATTCCACAAAGAATTATCACAGGTTATAGGATGGCAATTGATTTCCGCAAATTAAATAAAGCTACTAAGAAAGATCATTACCCCTTACCTTTTATTGATCAAATGCTAGAAAGATTATGCAAACATACACACTATTGCTTTCTAGATGGTTATTCTAGTTTCTCTCAAATACCTGTGTCGGCTAGAGATCAATCAAAGACTACTTTAACATGCCCATTTGGTACTTTTGCTTATAGACGTATGCCTTTTGGTTTATGTAATGCACCTGCTACCTTTCAAAGATGCATGACGGCTATATTCTCTGACTTTTGTGAAAAGATTTGTGAGGTTTTCATGGACGACTTTTCCGTCTATGGTTCGTCTTTTGATGATTGCTTGAGCAATCTTGATCGAGTTTTGCAGAGATGTGAAAAAACTAATCTTGTCTTGAATTGGGAAAAGTGCCACTTTATGGTTAATGAAGGTATTGTCTTGGGGCACAAAGTTTCTGAAAGAGGTATTGAAGTTGATAAAGCTAAGGTTGATGCTATTTAAAAGATGCCATGTCCCAAGGACATCAAAGGTATAAGAAGTTTCCTTGGGCACGCCGGATTTTACAGGAGGTTCATTAAGGACTTCTCAAAAATTTCCCGGCCTTTGACTAATTTATTGCAAAAAGATATACCATTTGTCTTTGATGATGATTGTGTAGAAGCATTTGAAATACTTTAGAAAGCATTAGTCTCTGCACCTGTTGTTTAGCCACCTGATTGGAATTTACCCTTTGAAATTATGTGTGATGCTAGTGATTATGCTGTAGGTGTTGTTCTAGGGCAAAGAGTTGATAAGAAATTAAATGTTATTCATTATGCTAGTAAGACTCTAGACAATGCTCAAAGAAATTATGCTACTACTGGAAAGGAGCTTTTAGCAGTTGTATTTGCTTGTGATAAGTTTAGATCTTATATTGTTGATTCTAAAGTAACTATTCAAACTAATCATGCTGCTATTAAATATCTTATGGAAAAGAAAGATGCTAAACCTAGACTTATTAGATGGGTTCTCTTGCTACAAGAATTTGATTTGCATATTGTTGATAGAAAGGGAGCTGAGAACCCCGTTGCAGACAACTTGTCTAGGTTAGAAAATATTCTTGATAACCCACTACCTATTAATGATAGCTTTCCTGATGAACAATTAAATGTTATAAGTACTTCTCGTAGTACTCCATGGTATGCTGATTAGGCTAATTATATTGTTGCTAAATTTATACCACCTAGCTTCACATACCAACAAAAGAAAAAGTTCTTCTATGATTTGAGACATTACTTTTGGGATGACCCACATCTTTATAAAGGAGTAGATGGTGTTATTAGACGTTGTGTACCTGAGCATGAATAGGAACAGATCCTACGCAAGTGTCATTCCGAGTCTTATGGAGGACACCACGTTGGAGATAGAACTGCACATAAGGTATTGCAATCTGGTTTTTATTGGCCTACTGGCTTCAAGGATGCCCGTAAGTTTGTCTTGTCTTGTGATGAATGTCAAAGAATTGGTAATATTAGTAGACGTCAAGAAATGCCTATGAATTATTCTCTTGTTATTGAACCATTTGATGTTTGGGGCTTTGACTATATGGGACCTTTTCCTGCCTCTAATAGATACACACATATTTTAGTTGCTACTGATTATGTTACTAAGTGGGTACAAGCTATTCCAACTAGTAGTGCTGATCATAACACTTCTATTAAAATGCTTAAGGAAGTTATTTTTCTGAGGTTTGGAGTCCCTAGATATTTAATGACTGATGGTGGTTCACACTTTATTCATGGTGCTTTCCGTAAAATGCTTGCTAAATATGATGTTAATCATAGAATTGCATCTCCTTAGCACCCTCAGTCTAGTGGTCAAGTAGAGTTGAGCAATAGAGAGCTCAAATTAATTTTGCAAAAGACTGTTAATAGGTCTAGAAAGAATTGGTCCAAAAAACATGATGATGCATTGTGGGCTTATAGAACTGCATATAAAAATCCTATGGGTATGTCTCCGTATAGAATGGTCTATGGAAAAGCATGTCACTTACCTCTCGAACTAGAACATAAGGCATATTGGGCTATTAAAGAGCTTAACTATGATTTTAAACTTGCCGGTGAGAAGAGGTTATTTGATATTAGCTCACTTGATGAATGGAGAACCCAAGCTTATGAAAATGCCAAGTTGTTTAAAAAAAGTTAAAAGATGGCATGACAAAAGGATACAAAAGCGTGAGTTTAATGTAGGTGATTATGTATTGCTATACAACTCTCCTTTAAGATTTTTTGCAGGAAAACTTCTCTCTAAATGGGAAGGCCCCTATGTTATCGAAGAGGTCTATCGTTCCGGTGCCATAAAGATCAACAACTTCGAGGGCACAAATCCAAAAGTGGTAAACGGTCGAAGAATCAAACATTATATCTCAGGTAATCCCATAAATGTTGAAACCAATATTATTGAAACCGTAACCCCGGAGGAATACATAAGAGACACTTTTCGGAGCGTTCCAGACTCCGAAAAGGAATAGGTATGTGGTACGGTAAGTAAACCGACTCCAAAACAATTTTTAAGGCAATATTTATCCGTTTTGGAATATTTAGAAAAATAGAAAAATAAGTAACAGTCCGGGAAGGACACGAGGGCCCCACGAGGGTGGTGGGCGCGCCCCCCTACCTCGTGAGCACCTCGTGTGCCTTCCGGACTCCGTTTTCTTGCACGTTACATATTTTGGTCGGTAAAAATTCATTATATAACCTCCCGAAGGTTTTGACTACCGTATCACGCAAATCTCCTCTATTTTTTGTTTTCGAGCTGTTGCTGCTGCAGATTAGAGCAAGATGTCTTCTCAAGAGTCAATCGGGGAGAGCCGGGTATCTAATCCGGCACCGGAACCCAGGGCAAACAGCGACGCTGACCACTTTGGGCCAGCAACGGAGGAAGAGATGGAGGTTGACTTGATGAGAGTAGATGCCATGGAGGATCAAGAAGTCACCTCTCACCTCCGAGCTGGGTTTACGATGGGGGAACTACAGAGCTCAGCTATTCCAAACTCGGTTATCCCTTCTAATGTTAGATTTCTTTCTTATGAAAATATGAAGAGGAGTGTCACTTGTTCTCCCGCAGCTATGCAACACCCTTGGGTGCAAGGAGCTTTAGTTGTCACAGGAAAGCTTCGTAAGGAAATAATGGACCTCAAACAGCAAGTCAATAAGCTCGAGGAGGAGAACCACATCTTGAGGGGAATCATCGCCAAGAATATTACACCGACAACAAAGAAGGAGACATAATCACATGGGTATGGGCACTCCCCTTGGCAACTGCCAAGCTTGGGGGAGGTGCCCCGATATCGTATCACAATCACAACTCCTATCTTTATCGTTTTTCTTAGTTCGATCCTATTAGTAGTATCTTGATCTAGTAGAATAAACTTTATGGCATGATCTAGTTTTGAGTTTTGCTTTATGATCTCTCTATGTAATCAAGTCCGTGAGCTATATATAGTAAAGATTAGTGTTGAGTCAAGGGCTTGGTTATTTTGCCATGATCTTGGGTGAATAAAAGAAAAGAGAAAAAGAATAAAAAGAAACAAAAAGTTCATATTGATCTTATTGAGAGTAATGATTTCACATAGAAAGAGTATGATGATTACAAGTTGTTGGGAGTTGGCAGACATAGCTTTGGTCATTGTTGCAATTAATAGGAAGTAATAAGGAAAGAGAGATTTTCACATATAGATATATTATCATTGACATCTTTTATGATTGGGAGACTCATTAAAATATGACATGCTAAAGAGTTGATGTTGGACAAGGAAGACTACGTAATGAGTTATGTCTTTCTTATATCTGAGATAAACTATGTTGTCATGGATCCTCTAACTTGTTGAGCTTGCCTTTCCCCCTCATGCTAGCCAAATTCTTAGCACCAAGTAGAAATACTACTTGTGCTTCCAAATACCCTTAAACCAGTTTTGTCATGAGAGTCCACCATATCTACCTATGGATTGAGTAAGATCCTTCAAGTAAGTTGTCATCGGTGCAAAGCAATAAAAATTTCTCTAAATATGTATGATTGATTGGTGTGGGAGAAATAAGCTTTATACGATCTTGTGATTTGGAAGTAATAAAAGCGACATACTGCATAATAAAGGTTCATATCACAAGGGGCAATATAAAGTGACGTTCTTTCGCATTGAGATCTTATATATCCAACCATAAAAGTGCATGGCAAACTCTGCTTCCCTCTGCGAAGGGCCTATCCTTTATTATTATCTTCTACCTTATGCAAGAGTCATGGTGATCTTCACCTTTTCTTTTTCATTTTATCCTTTGGAAAGCTCAGCATGTTGGAAAGAACATGATATATATATATATATATATATATATCTAATTGGATGTAGGGGAGCATGAACCATTATTGTTGACATTACCCTTGAGGTAAAAGGTTGTGGGGCAAAACTATAAGCCCCTATCTTTCTCTGTGTCCGATTAGAACTCCGTAACCACAAGTATTGCGTGAGTGTTAGCAATTATGGAGGACTAAATGATAGTTGAGTATGTGGACTTGTTTTTTAGCTCTGACATAGACTCTTTCCGATGTTATGATAAATTGCAATTGCTTCAATGACTGAGATTATAGTTTGTCGGAGCCCAATAAGGTTTATGATTTATACTTTTGCATTGTGAATAGATCATCACTTGAACATAAGTAATCATATGACAAAATCTATATATGTTGCTTTTATGAGAATAATCATGATGCCTTCATGTCTGTATTTTATTTTTATCGACGCCTCTACCTCTAAACATGAGGACATATTTATTGTTATCGGCTTTTCGCTTGAGGACAAGCGAGGTCTAAGCTTGGCGGAGTTGATACGTCCATTTTGCATCATGCTTTTATATCGATATTTATCGCATTATGGACTGTTATTTCACTTTATGTCACAATACTTATGGCTATTCTCTCTTATTTTACAAGGTTTACATAAGGAGGGAGAATGCCGACAGCTGGAATTCTGGGCTGGAAAAGCAGCAAATATTAGAGACTTATTCTGCGCAACTCCAAAAGTCCTGAAACTCCACAGAACATCTTAAAATAAATAAAGAAAAATCCACGCCAAAGATGAAGGCCAGGGGGCCCACACCTTGCTCATGAGGGTGGGGCCCCCCTAGGGCGCGCCCCCTACCTCGTGGGCCCCCTGGTGGCTCTCCGACGTCCATCTTCTCCTATATGAACTCTTTCGATGAGAAAAAAATAAGAAGGAACTTTTCGAGACGAGACTCTGCCGCCACGAGGCGGAACCTTGGCGGATCCAATCTAGAGCTCCGGCAGAGCTGTTCTGCCGGGGAAACTTCCCTCCGGGAGGGGGAAATCATCACCATCGTCATCACCAACACTCCTCTCATCAGGAAAGGGCAATCTCCATCAACAACTTCGCCAGCACCATCTCATCTCAAACCCTAGTTCATCTCTTCTATCCAATTCTTGTCTCAAAGTCCGGGATTGGTGCTAGTAGGTTACTAGTAGTGTTGATTACTCCTTGTAGTTGATTCTAGTTGGTTTATTTGGTAGAAGATCATATGTTCAGATCCTATATGCATATTATTACCCCTCTGATTATGAACATGAATATGCTTTGTGAGTAATTATGTTTGTTCCTGAGGACAAGGGAGAAGGCTTGCTATTAGTAGTCATGTGAATTTGGTATTCGTTTGATATTTTGATAAGATGTATGTTGTCTAGCCTCTAGTGGTGTTATGTGAACGTCGACTACATAACACTTCACCATTATTTGGGCCTAGAGGAAGGCATTGGGAAGTAATAAGTAGATGATGGGTTGCTAGAGTGACAGAAGCTTAAACCCTAGTTTATGTGTTGCTTCGTAAGGGGCTGATTTGGATCCATATGTTTCATGCTATGGTTAGATTTACCTTAATACTTTTGTTGTAGTTGCGGATGCTTGCCATAGAGGTTAATCATAAGTGGGATGTTTGTTCAAGTAAGAACAGCACCCAAGCACCGGTCCACCCACATATCAAATTATTAAAGTATCAAACGCGAATCATATGAACGTGATGAAAACTAGCTTGACGATATTCCCATGTGTCCTCGGGAGCGCTTTTCCTATTATAAGAGTTTGTTCCGGCTTATACTTTGCTACAAAAGGATTGGGCCATCTTGCTGCACTTTATTTACTTTTGTTACTTGTTGCTTGTTACAATTTATCCCATCACAAAACTATCTGTTACCACTTATTTCAGTACTTGCAGAGAATACCTTGCTGAAAACCGCTTATCATTTCCTTCTGCTCCTCGTTGGGTTCGACACTCTTACTTATCGAAAGGACTAGGATAGATCCCCTATACTTGTGGGTCATCAGGGTGGACCGGTGCTTAGGTGATGTTCTTACTTGAACAAGCCTCCTACTTATGATTAACCCTCCCACAATCATCCGCAACTACGAGAAAAGTATTAAGAATAAATTCTAACCTTAGCATTAAACTATAGGATCCAATCGGTCCCTTACGGAATAGTGCATAAACTGGGGGTTTAAGTTTCTGTCACTCTCACAACCCACAATCTATTTACTACTCCACAATGCATTCCCTTAGACCCAAATATGGTGAAGTGTCATGTAGTTGACGTTCACATGACACCACTAAGGGAATCACAACATACATACTATCAAAATATCAAACACATATCAAATTCACATGGTTACTTGCAACATGATTTCTCCCGTGACCTCAAGAATAAAAGTAACTACTCACAAATAATAATCATGATCAAGATCAGAGGGGTATTAAATAGCATATTGGATCTGAACATATAATCTTCCACCAAATAAACCATATATAGTAATCAACTACAAGATGTAATCAACACTACTAGTCACCCCCTGACAACAATCTATAGTTCCGGTAACAAGATTGAATACAAGAGATGAACTAGGGTTTGAGATGAGATGGTGCTGGTGAAGATGTTGATAGAGATTGCCCTCCCCAAGATGGGAGAGTTGTTGTTGGTGGTGATGATGATGATGATTTCCCCCTCCGGGAGGGAAGTTCCCCTGGCGGAATCGCTCCGCCGGAGGGCAAAAGTGCTCCTGCCCAAGTTCCGCCTCGAGGCGGCGGCACTTCACCCCAAAAGTCCTCCCCCTATTTTTTCTAGGTCAAAACCACTTATATACCAAAAGATGGGCACCGGAGGTGGGCCGATGAGGCTACAACCCACCAGGCGCGCCAGGGGGGCTAGCGCGCCTCGGTGGGTTGTGCCCACCTGGTGGCCCCCTCTGGTGTTTATTGACTCCAATATTTCTTAAATAATCCATAAAAAATCTCTGTAAAGTTTCAGCCCATTTGGAGTTGTGCAGAATAGATGGCCTGACGTAGCGTTGCTAGGTCCAGATTTCCAGCTCCCAGAATTCTCCCTCTTGGTGTGTTCCTTGCAAATTATGAGAGAAAATGCATTAGAATTACTCCAAAAAGCATTATTATTGATAAAAACATTATAAATAACAGTAAGAAAACATGATGCAAAATGGATCTA
The DNA here is from genome assembly GCF_018294505.1 of Triticum aestivum. Taxonomy (NCBI): domain Eukaryota; kingdom Viridiplantae; phylum Streptophyta; class Magnoliopsida; order Poales; family Poaceae; genus Triticum; species Triticum aestivum. The sequence goes on along the minus strand of NC_057797.1, from coordinate 777,733,390 downwards.
TCAGTTGCACTGTAGCCATGCCCCGTCCCGTCGTAGTTATGGGGGTGCAGACTTCGAGGGCACGAGGGGCCGCCTGCTGGCAGCCGGCCGCCTTGTAGCCGCCTTCTAGCAGCCGGCTACTTGGACCAGCCAGCTCAACAAAGAGGTTGCTCGTCCGAGAGTTGTGAGGGGCGCAACCAGCTCTGATGTCTTGAAATACCATGGGGGGCTGATGAAGCTACCCGTGGTCATTTACTCCGACAATTATCCTCATTGTTGCATAGAAGAATTACGCCCTGGAAGCACCGCTAGGTGCAAGACCCACTGCAGGAGCAACTCCAGATGTTATGAACGTGTGGCAGAGCAAAGCTGATGACTACTTGATAGTTCAGTGTGCCATGCTTTATGGCTTGGAATCGGGACTTCAAAGACGTTTTGAATGTCATGGAGCATATGAGATGTTCCAGGAGTTGAAGTTAATATTTCAAGCAAATGCCCGAGTTGAGAGATATGAAGTCTCCAACAAGTTCTACAACTGCAAAATGGAGGAGAATAGTTCTGTCAGTGAGCACATACTCAGAATGTCTGGGTACCACAACCACTTGACTCAGGTGGGAGTTAATCTTCCTAATGATAGTGTCATTGACAGAGTTCTTCAATCACTGCCACCAAGCTATAAAGGCCTTGTGATGAACTATAATATGCAAAGGATGGAAAAGACAATTCCCGAGCTCTTCGCGATGCTAAAGGCTGCGGAGGTAGAAATCAAGAAGGAGTGTCAAGTGTTGATGGTTAACAAGACCACTAGTTTCAAGAAAAACGACAAAGGAAAGAAGGGGAACTTCAAGAAGAATAGCAAGCCAGTTGCTGCGGAAGGGAAGAAGCCCAAGTCTGGACCTAAGCCTGAGACTGAGTGCTTCTACTGCAAATGGCCTAGTCACTAGAAGCGGAACTGCCGCAAGTATTTGGCGGATAAGAAGGATGGCAAAGTGAAATGTATATTTGATATACATGTTATTGATGTGTACCTTACTAATGCTCGTAGTAGCGCCTGGGTATTTGATACTGGTTCTGTTGCTCATATTTGCTAATCGAAACAGGGGCTACGGATTAAACGAATATTGGCTAAGGACGAGGTGACGATGCATGTGGGAAATGGTTCCAAAGTCGATGTGATCGCTGTTGGCACGCTACCTCTACATCTACCGTCGGAATTAGTTTTCGACCTAAATAATTGTTATTTGGTGCCAACGTTGAGCATGAACATTATCTTTGGATCTTATTTAATGCGAGACGGTTATTCACTTAAATTAGAGAATAATGGTTGTTCTATTTATATGAGTAATGTCTTTTATGGTCATGCACCCTTGATGAGTGGTCTATTTTTGTCGATTCTCGATTGTAGTGATACGCATATTCATAATATTGAAGCCAAAATATGCAAAGTTAATAATGATAGTGCAACTTATTTTTGGCACTGTCGTTTAGGTCATATTGGTGTAAAGCGCATGAAGAAACTCCATGTTGATGGACTTTTGGAATCACTTGATTATTAATCACTTGATGCTTGCGAACCATGCCTCATGGGCAAGATGACTAAGACTCCGTTCTCCGGAACAATGGAGCGAGCAACTGACTTATTGGAAATAATACATACTGATGTATGTAGTCTGATGAGTGTTGAGGCTCGCGGCGGGTATCGTTATTTTCTGACCTTAACAGATGATTTAAGCAGATATGGGTATATCTACTTAATGAAACATAAGTCTAAAACATTTGAAAAGTTCAAAGAATTTCAGAGTGAAGTGGAAAATCATCGTAACAAGAAAATAAAGTTTCTACGATCTGATCGTGGAGGTGAATATTTGAGTTATGAGTTTGGTCTTCATTTGAAACAATGTGGAATAGCTTCGCAACTCATGCCACCTGGAACACCACAGCATAATGGTGTGTTCGAACGTCGTAACCGTACTTTATTAGATATGGTGCGATTTATGATGTCTCTTACCGACTTACCACTATCATTTTGGGGTTATGCTTTAGAGACGGTTGCATTCACGTTAAATAGGGAACCATCTAAATCCGTTGAGATGACATCATATGAACTGTGGTTTGGCAAGAAACCTAAGCTATCATTTCTTAAAGTTTGGGGCTGCGATGCTTATGTGAAAAAGCTTCAACCTGATAAGTTTGAACCCAAATCGGAGAAATGTGTCTTCATAGGATACCCAAAGAAGACTGTTGGGTACACCTTCTATCACAGATCCGAAGGCAAGATATTCGTTGCTAAGAATGGATCCTTTCTAGAGAAGAAGTTTCTTTCGAAAGAAGTGAGTGGGAGGAATATAGAAATTTATGAGGTAATTGTACCTTCTCCTGAATTGGAAAGTAGTTCATCATAGAAATCAGTTCCAGTGATTCCTACACCAATCAGTGAGGAAGCTAATGATGGTGATCACGAAACTTCAGATCAAGTTACTACCGAACCTCGTAGGTCAGCCAAAGTATGATCCGTGCCAGAGTGGTACGGTAATCCGGTTCTGGAAGTCGTGTTACTTGACCATGACAAACTTACGAATTATGAGGAAGCGATGATGAGCCCAGATTCCGCGAAATGGCTTGAGGCCATGAAATCTGAGATGGGATCCATGTATGAGAACAAAGTGTGGACTTTGGTTGACCTGTCCAATGATCGGTGATATGTCTCCAACGTATCTATAATTTTTGTTTGTTCCATGCTATTATATTATCAATCTAGGATGTTTTATATGCATTTATATGCTATTTTATATGATTTTTGGGACTAACCTATTAACCTAGAGCCCAGTGCCAGTTTCTATTTTTTTCCTTGTTTTAGAGTATCACAGGAAAGGAAAATCAAACAGAGTCCAATTGACCTAAAACTTCACCGAACTTATTTTTGGAAGGAAAGCAACCCAGGAGACTTGGAGTCCACGTCAAGGAAGCCATGAGGTAGGGGGTGCGTCCACCCCCCTGGGCGCGCCCTCCACCCTCGTGGGCCCCTTGTGGCTCCCCTGATGTATTTCTTCCGCCTATATATATCCATATACCCTAAAACGATCGGGGAGCACAATAGATCGGGAGTTCCGCCGACAGAAGCCTCCGTAGCCACCGAAAGCCAATCTAGACCCGTTCCGGCACCCTGCCGGAGGGGGCAATCCCTCTCCGGTGGCCATCTTCATCATCCCGGTGCTCTCCATGATGAGGAGGGAGTAGTTCTCCCTCGGGGCTGAGGGTATGTACCAGTAGCTATGTGTTTGATCTCTCTCTCTCCCTCTCTCTCTCTCTCGTGTTCTTGATTTGGCACGATCTTGATGTATCACGAACTTTGCTATTATAGTTGGATCTTATGTTTCTTCTCCCCCTCTACTCTCTTGTAATGGATTGAGTTTCCCCTTTGAAGTTATCTTATCGGATTGAGTCTTTAAAGATTTGAGAACACTTGATGTATGTCTTGCCGTGCGTATCTGTGGTGACAATGGGATATCACGTGATTCACTTGATGTATGTTTTGGTGATCAACTTGCGGGTTCTGCCCATGAACCTATGCATAGGGGTTGGCACACGTTTTCGTCGTCTCCAGTAGAAACTTTTGGGCACTCTTTGAGGTTCTATGTGTTGCTTGAATAAATGAATCTGAGATTGTGTGATGCATATCGTATAATCATACCCACGGATACTTGAGGTGACATTGGAGTATCTAGGTGACATTAGGGTTTTGGTTGATTTGTGTCTTAAGGTGTTATTCTAGTACAAACTCTAGGGCTGTTTGTGACACTTATAGGAATAGCCCAATGGATTGATTGGAAAGAATAACTTTGAGGTGGTTTCGTACCCTACCATAATCTCTTCGTTTGTTCTCCGAGTGACTTTGGAGTGACTCTTTGTTGCATGTTGAGGGATAGTTATATGATCCAGTTATGTTATTATTGTTGAGAGGACTTGCACTAGTGAAAGTATGAACCACTACAAGAGATCGGGCCTACTATGACGAGCTAAAATATGTCATCGAATAGCTAATAACGTCACAAGTTACCCCCCGGTGACACTTTATGGGCGTCACAAGCATCGCCACGGAATCCCCGTCACGGATTATTCCTAGTGACGGCACACGCACAAAAATGTCATTGAAATTGGGACCTTCGATGACATTATATAGAACGTCATCGACTAGCTATTTCCATGACAGTCAATTATCGTCACATTTTAGGAGAAAATATGCCATATTGTACCATATTCGGTGATGAGGCAACATCACTAACTTTATGCCACATCAACACCCGATAGGCTATCCCACTACTAGTGCCACTACTTTTATTATGGATGAAAAATGACATCATTAAAAAATATTTACTTTATTTTGAATCTAAATTATGATGAAAATAAGTATTTAATTCACATCACGTCACATCAGATTATATGAAAAAGTTAAAGAGAAAAATCACATCATAAATTGATATGAAAGTCAAATCATATTATATATGAAATCATCTCAGCCAAATCATTCTGTAAAAAAAATGACAGTACAAAACTGACTCAAGTTTGACACATATAATAGACAAGATGAAAATTAATATTAACTAAGGACATATGTTATCGTGATGATTCCAATGTAAGGATGGCATTCATGAACCATCTGGTTTGGACTAGGACTGCTGAGTTGCTTGAGCCCTCAAGAGAAAATCAAGCAGATTATCAGTCTCCTTTTGCTTCTTTGTCCAGGCTTCATTCTTCTCTTGCTGGATCTTCTTTAGAGTTTCCAATTCTTCTTGCTGCTTCTTTTGTATCTCTTCAAATGCTCTCTCTTGTTCTTCAAGTCTTGCGGCTAACTCCTCTCGATGCCTATAAATCACAAAACACAGCAACATTGCATCGTATTGAGATGAAAACAGACAAGATAACAAGGTACAAGGGTATCGATTTGAAATAGAGAAGTACATTATTAAATTTCAAGGCAAGCATGTCCATGGGCCAATGAAACAGTAAACCCAAGAATAACTTATAATGTTTTAAAATATGCATAACCAATAGCTTGCTTACAGGAAGATCGCCAAAAGGATATCAAGCATAATCAATACGTATTTTCCTCCCTCCATTTCTGCTTGCTTACTCCTGAAGCCCATGCCCCATGGTTGGTCTACGTCCACGACCTCTCCTTGACGGACGCGGATCAGTTGGACCAGTGGAGCATGCCAATGCATCTACATTACAAGTTGGCAGATAAATTAGAAGGTTACAATTTAAAGTGGAAAATAGAAGGGGTGAAGCGATGATGTCGCATATACCTTGGTCTTGTAATGCAATAATGTTAACTGATTGTCCAGATGTGCCTATCATGTCTTGAGAACCTTGTACCCCTGAATATGCATCAGGCGAGTTGCTATCCTTAGAAGTTAGGTGAGGTGATGTGTTTGTTGGGTTTGGTGCAGACTGTTCTTGATGGTTTGTAGCTTCAAGTGACTCGGTTGTTCTGGTAGCTCTAGATCTTGTTATTCTTGAGGTAGCAGCTGCACTATTTTTGCATCTGACACGCTTTTTCGTTTTTGGCATGGTAGAACCTTCAGGAGCCTGGGTCAAACAAGTGAGTAAAACAAGGCAGTTAATCAACACAAACTTATGCAATGTCAACAGAGGTTCAAATAGGAATGCAGTGAACAGAGATGTCATCATCTAGATTAATTAGGAAAAGTGGAGGGACAAAAAATGTGAATAAATCTTTGAGTACGCATAGTGCATAGTAGCATACACATGATACAAGCAAGGTGAAATTAGAGCAAGTGAATCCACAATGTACCTCCTCTTCTTCATCTCTCAAATCCTCTTCCTCTCCATGGGCCTCCTCTTCAGCATCTGGTTCATACTCTGAGTCACTGCGATCATCAACAGCTCGTGCATTTTGTGTCGGTTGCACATTAGAGGCACTAGGGTATACAAGGCTACGAGCTAAGCTTTTTATGTCTTTAAGATACTCCCTCTCCACAGCCTTGCATTCCGCAATCCTAGCATCCCTTTCCTTCAAATACGCCTCACCCTTGCATTTCTGTTCCGCAAGATATTCACTGCTATGCATATCACTCTTCAGAACTGGTGGCCATCATTACTGCATGACTGAAATCTTCTTAAATTTGTTTGGAGGAGTAAATGTAACGTACATGATCACATAAATTATCTCTTGAAACCTGGCCATCATTACTAGTAGACAAAAAAAGCTAGATTGTGTAAAACAGTTGTGAACACGCAGCTCTCCTAACAAGTAGTTCGTGTGTTCCTTTATACTTAAGCATAGAATTGATGTTTGTATAATTTGAGATGGCAAATACATTACTGTATGATGCTTTTGAGGGTTGTAGAACAGATCAAAATAAATAACATACTTGCAAATATGGAGTGTCCAGAATTCAGTTAAACAAGAACAAATGCAGGCTCATAGACTCAGTCTTTATTCAGTTTCAAACAAGTGCAGAGTCGCTCTTTATTCAGTTTTGAACAAGAAGAAGTGCAAACTCATAGACTCAGTCTTTATTCAGTTTCAAACAAGTGCACAGTCGCTCTTTATTCAGTTTTGAACAAGAAGTGCAGACTCATAGACTCAGTCTTTATTCAATTTCAAACAAGTGTAGAGTCACTCTTTATTCAGTTTTGAACAAGAAGAAGTGCAGACTCGGTCTTTATCTAGAATTCGAAATAAAGAACATACATTGTGAACAACATATGGTAATATATTGTATCAAGAACAAGAGCAGACTCAATCTTTATTCAGTTATGACAATCCTAGGTAAAGAATTTTATGGGGTGGCAGAGCCACAAACAGGGACACGGTCGTTGTATTACAGGAAATCTCATGACAACTGAATAAAGACCAAGTAAATCTTACAGAGTTATTGGATTTGCCACATGGTCGCTGTATTCAGACATGTAAAGAAGTCTCACACCCGTGGGTGCTTTTATCCCCCAAATCACTTCCCTGATGATCCCCTACGTCTAGAGCTTGGGTATGAGGAGGGCGGGATAAGAAATTTACCATGAGCCGCCGCCGATCGCTGCAATCGTTTGGGAAAGAGAGCCGGGTGGGCCAGCCTCCAATCCACTGTCGCCGGTTGATGCAGTGGATCCGTGCTCGACTGGTCGGGCGGCCTCGTCCAATCCGCCGTCGCCGGTCGCTGAAATCAGGGGGGATATAGCGGAGTGCTCACGGGGATGGTTGCTGTTGGTGGATCCGAGCTCGGACGGCGGGGCGTCCACCCCCAATCTGCCGGCCCTGATCGCCGAAGTCGTGGTGTCGATTGAATCTGACGAGAAAAATTCCCAGGTGGGCGGTGGCTTTTAGCGGCGCCTGTTCGCGGGGAAATAGAAGGATAATTTTTGGCTGGGTCTTCGACTGGTGAGGACACAGGGTGAATGCGGGAAAAAAAATATAGAAAAGTGAAGGGAAACTAGTACGTGAGTGGAGGGAAAAGAGTTTTTTTTGCTAGGAGATGGTGTATTTTCATAATTTATTTTCCACTTAATATTATGTAATTCATTTAATTCGAAATAAGTATAAAATGATTATTAAAAAGTAAATCTTACATGAACAATATGATGTGGTATTTTTCATGTTTTTTTGGGAAAACTGTAAATAAATATGTCGAAAATTGTATAGAGGGATCTTAAGTATGTGATATGGAAAAAACAAAATGCAAATGAATGATTATTTTAACTGCTTGTGTAAATAAAATTGGTAAGTTGGGAAGATTTCTTTTTTTAGGAAAACAACTGATCTACTCCTTAAAAAAACTACAGATATAGTCTCCCTTAAAAAAACTACAGATATAGTCACACACGCCCAGGCGTGTAGTCCAACAATATGATATCACGATTTGTGTAGCCTCCAAAGTCTTTCCTAATGGCAACGTATAGTCCAAGGATATGATAGCACGATTTGTATAGCGTCCATACTCTTTCCTAATGCCGGTTCTAACTCCTATAATAATCCTTTTGGCATCGACTCTCCTGTCTTATTTTTAGTTTTTATAGATAGAACGAAACAATATGACCTCATGAGCGCCTCATTCAAATTTTTTCTCGAGACTGTTTATAGATAAGAATAAAAAAAGTAAGATGTCATCAACTCTTCTATTTCCATTTTAACTTTTGAGATAGAACAAAACAAAATTAGCTCACGAGCGCCCAATTGAAGTTTTCAGCATATACACTGCCAAACAAAAACAATCGTTTTAAAATTTATATTTTTAATGCCTGATTAAATTTTTGGTCGAGCCACTACCTATTTATATTAGAAAGAACAAAAAACCATCTAAAAAGGAACAAAACAAGGTCTTCCCTTTTTAAGAATATAATACTCATAAGTATTTCCATGGCCACTACCTACTTATATTAGATAAAATAAAATAATTACAACGATAAATTGGCTTTCAAAAAATGGTGGCGGGTCCCACTGCCAAAATCGACGCATGGCTCCTATCTCTCGATAACCCCTGAACTAGCTATGGTGGGTCCCAGTGATAGACGCTACATGAACAAAAAATGATCAGCACACATTTGTAGTATTCGATGACTCCAGCTAGTTCGTCATACAAAATACCAAATCGTCACAGAAATTGGCAACCAGGTGTGCTGAAAGGCCGAGGCATCCCAGTGACGTCTAACGTCACCGATTTGCGGTAATTGGTGACGCCACCTATGAGAATATCACACATTAGGCATTTAGGTGACGTTGTCCACCATCGTCATGAGGATTTTCGTCACAGTATGTCAATTTTGTAGTAGTGAACCCTAGGCCTTGTTTCAACACATTGCAATACCGTTTATGCTCACTTTTACCATTAGTTACCTTGTTGTTTTTATAATTTCATATTACAAATACCTTTATCTACCATCCATATTGCACTTGTATCACCATCTCTTCGCCGAACTAGTGCACCTATACAATTTACCATTGTATTGGGTGTGTTGGGGACACAAAAGACTCTTTGTTATTTGGTTGCAGGGTTGCTTGAGAGAGACCATCTTCATCCTACGCCTCCTACAGATTGATAAACCTTAGGTCATCCACTTGAGGGAAATTTGCTACTGTCCTACAAACCTCTGCACTTGGAGGCCCAACAATGTCTACAAGAAGAAGGTTGTGTAGTAGACATCAAGCTCTTTTCTGGCGCCGCTGCCGGGGAGGTGAGTGCTTGAAGGTATATCTTTAGATCTTGCAATCGAGTCTTTTAGTTTCTTGTTTTATCACTAGTTTAGTTTATAAAAGAAAATTACAAAAAAATGGAATTAAGTTTGCCTCATACGCTTCATCTTTTTAATATCTTTCATGAGTATGATGGAAAGGAAAATTGTGCCAAAGTGCTAGAAGAAGAATGCATTAAAATGTTTGGCACTAAATATTTGAATGATGAGCATGATTGCAATGTTGTTAGTATGAATTCCTTGAATATCCATGATGCTAATGATATGCAAAGCCACAAGCTTGGGGAAGCTATGTTTGATGAAGATAATATTTTTTGTCCCCCAAGTTTTGATGAGCAAATTTATTATGATGAATGCATGCCTCCCATTTATGATGATTATATTGATGAAAGTGGATTTGGAGTGGTCATGGCTCTATTTTGTGATGAATCCACTATTTCGGAAGAGGTTCCCATTGATTATGAGAACAAAGTTGATATCTATGATGATTATTGTGATGAATTGTATGCTATAAAGAATAATGATATACATGAAACTTGTCATCGTGATTTTAGTTTTCAATTGGATTATGCCTCACTTGATAATTATTTTGTTGAGTTTGCTCCCACTATTATTCATGAGAAGAATCTTGCTTATGTGGAGAGTAGTAAATTTTCTATGCTTGTAGATCATGAAAAGAATGCTTTAGGTGATGGTTATATGGTTGAATTCATTCATGATGCTACTGAAAATTATTATGAGGGAGGAACTTATGCTTGTAGGAATTGCAATAATATCAAGTTTCCTCTCTATGTGCTTAAAGTTTTGAAGTTATGCTTGTTTTACCTTCCTATGCAAGTTGATTCTTGTTCCCACAAGTTGTTTGCTCACAAAATCCCTATGCATAGGAAGTGGGTTAGACTTAAATGTGCTAGTCATATTATTCATGATGCTCTCTTTATGTTACAATTCTTATCTTTTATATGAGCATCATTGAAATCATCATGCCTAGCTAGGGGCGTTAAACGTTAGCGCTTGTTTGGAGGCAACCCAATTTTATTTTTGGTCCTTGCTTTTTGTTCCTGTTTAGTAATAAATAATCTATCTAGCCTCTTGTTAGATGTGGTTTTATGTTTTAATTAGTGTTTGTGCCAAGTAGAACCTTTGGGAAGACTTGGGGAAAGTCTTGTTGATCTTGCTGTAAAAAACAGAAACTTTAGCGCTCACGAGAATTGCTGCCATTTTTTATTTGAGAGTGATATTTAGTTAATTGTTTTTGCAGATGATTAATAGATAAATTCCTCACGTCCATCAAGTTATTTTATAATTTTTGGGGTTCCAGAAGTTTGCGTTAGTTACAGATTACTACAGACTGTTCTGTTTTTGACAGATTCTGTTTTTCATGTGTTGTTTACTTATTTTGATGAATCTATGGCTAGTAAAAGAGTTTATATACCATAGAGAAGTTAGAATACAGTAGATATTACACCAATATAAATAAATAATGAGTTCATTACAGTACCTTGAAGTGGTGTTTTGTTTTCTTTCGCTAACGGAGCTTACGAGTTTTCTGTTATGTTTTGTGTTGTGAAGTTTTCAAGTTTTGGGTAAAGACTCGATGGATTATGGAATAAGGAGTGGCAAGAGCCTAAGCTTGGGGATTTCCAAGGCACCCCAAGGTAATATTCAAGGACAACCAAAATCCTAAGCTTGGGGATGCCCCGGAAGGCATCCCCTCTTTCGTCTTCGTTCATCGGTAACTCTACTTGGAGCTATATTTTTATTCACCACATGATATGTGTTTTGCTTGGAGCGTCATTTTATTTTCTTTTGTTTTGCTTTCTGTTTGAATAAAATACCAAGATCTGAAATTATTAAATGTTAGAGAGTCTTCACATAGTTGCATAATTATTCAACTACTCATTGATCTTCACTTATATCTTTCGGAGTAGTTTGTCATTTGCTCTAGTGCTTCACTTATATCTTTTTAGAGCATGGTGGTGGTTTTATTTTGTAGAAATAGATGAACTCTCATGCTTCATTTAGATTATTTTGAGAGTCTTAAACAACATGGTAATGTGCTTAATCCTAATATGCTAGGTATTCAAGACTAGTAAAAACTTTCTTATGAGTGTGTTGAATACTAAGAGAAGTTTGATGCTTGATGATTGTTTTGAGACATGGAGGTAGTGATATTAAAGTCGTGCTAGTTAAGTAGTTGTGAATTTTATAAATGCTTGTGTTGAAGTTTGCAAGTCTCGTAGCATGCACGCATGGTAAACGTTATGTAACAAATTTGAAACATGAGGTGTTCTTTGATTGTCCTCCTTATGAGTGGCGGTCGGGGACGAGCGATGGTCTTTTCCTGCCAATCTATCCCCCTAGGAGCATGCGCGTAATACTTGGTTTTTGATGACTTGTAGATTTTTGCAATAAGTATGTGAGTTCTTTATGACTAATGTTGAGTCCATGGATTATACGCACTCTTACCCTTCCATCATTGCTAGCCTCTTCGCTACCGTGCATTGCCCTTTCTCACATTGAGAGTTGGTGCAAACTTCGCCGGTGCATCCAAACCCCCGTGATATGATATGCTCTATCACACATAAACCTCCTTATATCTTCCTCAAAACAGTCACCATACCTACCTGTTATGGCATTTCCATAGCCATTCCGAGATATATTGCCATGCAACTTTCCACCGTTCCATTTATTATGACACGCATCATCATTGTCATATTGCTTTGCATGATCATGTAGTTGACATCGTATTTGTGGCCAAGCCATCCTTCATAATTTTTCATACACGTCACTCTTGATTCATCGCAATCCCGGTACACCGTCGGAGGCATTCATATAGAGTCATATCTTGTTCTAGTATCGAGTTGTTATCTTTGAGTTGTAAATAAACAGAAGTGTGATGATCATCATTAATAGAGCATTGTCCCAAAAAAAGAAAAAGGCCAAAAAAAGGCCAAAAAAAGAAAGGCCAAATAAAAAAGGGACAATGCTACTATCCTTTTTTCCACACTTGTGCTTCAAAGTAGCACCATGATCTTCATGATATAGAGTCTCTTGTTTTGTCACTTTCATATACTAGTGGGAAATTTTCATTATAGAACTTGGCTTGTATATTCCAACAATGGGCCTCCTCAAGTGCCCTAGGTCTTCGTGAGCAAGCAAGTTGGATGCACACCCACTTAGTTTCTTTTGTTGAGCTTTCATGCATTTATAGCTCTAGTGCATCCGTTGCATGGCAATCCCTATTCCTTGCATTGACATCAATTGATGGGCATCCCCCTAGCCCATTGATTAGCCGCGTCGATGTGAGACTTTCTCCTTTTTGTCTTCTCCACATAACCCCCTCATTATATTCTATTCCACCCATAGTGCTATATCCATGGCTCACGCTCATGTATTGCGTGAAAGTTAAAAAAAAGTTTGAGATTACTAAAGTGTGAAACAATTACTTGGCTTGTCATCGGGGTTGTGCATGATGAGAGCATTCTTGTGTGATGAAAATGGAGCATGACCAAACTATATGATTTTGTAGGGATGAACTTTCTTTGGCCATGTTATTTTGAGAAGACATGATTGCTTAGTTAGTATGCTTGAAGTATTATTATTTTTATGTCAATATTAAACTTTTGTCTTGAATCTTATGGATCTGAATATTCTTGCTACAATAAAGAGAACTACATGGATAAATATGTTAGGTAGCATTCCACATCAAAAATTCTGTTTTTATCATTTACCTACACGAGGACGAGCAGGAATTAAGCTTGGGGATGCTTATACGTCTCCAACATATCTATAATTTTTTATTGTTCCATGCTATTATATTATCAACCTTGGATGGTTTATATGCATTTATATGCTATTTTATATGATTTTTGGGACTAACCTATTAACCTAGAGCCCAGTGCCAGTTTCTGTTTTTTTTCTTGTTTTAGAGTATCGCAGAAAAGGGAAATCAAACGGAGTCCAATTGATCTGAAAATTCACGGAACTTATTTTTGGAAGGAAAGCAACCCGGGAGACTTGGAGTCCACGTCAAGGAAGCTTCGAGGAAGCCACGAGGTAGGGGGCGTGCCCACCCCCCTGGGCGTGCCCTCCACCCTCGTGGGCCCCTCGTGGCTCCCCTGATGTATTTCTTCCGCCTATATATATCCATATACCCTAAAACGATCGGGGAGCACAATAGATCGGGAGTTCCGCTGCCAGAAGCCTCCGTAGCCACCGAAAGCCAGTCTAGACCCATTCCGGCACCCTGCCGGAGGGGGCAATCCCTCTCCGGTGGCCATCTTCATCATCCCAGTGCTCTCCATGACGAGGAGGGAGTAGTTCTCCCTCGGGGCTGAGGGTATGTACCGGTAGCTATGTGTTTGATCTCTCTCTCTCTCTCGTGTTCTTGATTTGGCACGATCTTGATGTATCGCGAGCTTTGCTATTATAATTGGATCTTATGTTTCTTCTCCCCCTCTACTCTCTTGTAATGGATTGAGTTTCCCCTTTGAAGTTATCTTATCGGATTGAGTCTTTAAAGATTTGAGAACACTTGATGTATGTCTTGCCGTGCGTATTTGTGGTGACAATGGGATATCACGTGATTCACTTGATGTATGTTTTGGTGATCAACTTGCAGGTTCCGCCCACGAACCTATGCATAGGGGTTGGCACACGTTTTCGTCATGATTCTCCGGTAGAAACTTTGGGGCACTCTTTGAGGTTCTATGTGTTGGTTGAATAGATGAATCTGAGATTGTGTGATGCATATCGTATAATCATACCCACGGATACTTGAGGTGACATTGTAGTATCTAGGTGACATTAGGGTTTTGGTTGATTTGTGTCTTAAGGTGTTATTCTAGTACGAACTCTAGGGTTGTTTGTGACACTTATAGGAATAGCCCAACAGATTGATTGGAAAGAATAACTTTGAGGTGGTTTCATACCCTACCATAATCTCTTCGTTTGTTTTCCGCTATTAGTGACTTTGGAGTGACTCTTTGCTGCATGTTGAGGGATAGTTATATGATCCAGTTATGTTATTATTGTTGAGAGGACTTGCACTAGTGAAAGTATGAACCCTAGACCTTGTTTCAACACATTGCAATACCGTTTATGCTCACTTTTACCATTAGTTACCTTGCTGTTTTTATAATTTCAGATTACAAATACCTTTATCTACCATCCATATTGCACTTGTATCACCATCTCTTCGTCGAACTAGTGCACCTATACAATTTACCATTGTATTGGGTGTGTTGGGGACACAAGAGACTCTTTGTTATTTGGTTGCAGGGTTGCTTGAGAGAGACCATATTCATCCTACGCCTCCTACGGATTGATAAACCTTAGGTCATCCACTTGAGGGAAATTTGCTATTGTCCTACAAACCTCTGCACTTGGAGGCCCAACAACGTCTACAAGAAGAAGGTTGTGTAGTAGACATCAATCGGCAAGCAATAGAGAATAAATGGATCTTCAAGAAGAAGACTGACTGAGGGAGTCCTGGATTAGGGGGTCTTCGGACAGCCGGACTATCTCCATTGGCCGGACTGTTAGACTATGAAGATACAAGATTCAAGACTTCGTCTCGTGTCCGGATGGGACTCTACTTGGCGTGGAAGGCAAGCTAGGCAATACGGATATGGATATCTCCTCCTTTGTAACCGACCTTGTGTAACCCTAACCCTCTCCGGTGTCCATATAAACCGAAGGGTTTTAGTCCGTAGGACAACAACCATAACATACAATCATACCATAGGCTAGCTTCCAGGGTTTAGCCTCTCTGATCTCGTGGTAGATCTAATCTTGTACTACCCATATCATCAATATTAATCAAGCAGGATGTAGGGTTTTACCTCCATCAAGAGGGCCCGAACCTGGGTAAAATATCGTGTCCCCTGCCTCCTGTTACCATCTGGCCTAGACGCATAGTTCGGGACCCCCTACCCGAGATCCGCCGGTTTTGACACCGACATTGGTGCTTTCATTGAGAGTTCCGTTGTGCGGTCGCCACTAGCAAGGATGTCTCATCCCGTCTTTAAAGATGGCACTATTGCTGAGGGAGCTTTGGCTATCGGCCAAACTCTCCGGCTAGGTGGTTTTCTTATGACCGCCTGTTCGGCCGCTGTGCCAACGATGACTTCTCGGGTCATCAAAAGCAATCTTCACGTCAACTCGGAACTCGTCGAGCAGTTCGATCCAATGAAGCTCTCTTCCCTGAACGAGCTCTTGGATCGCATCGCCGCCCTTGGAGTCGCTATAGACTACGATCAGATTGGGCCTAAACCCGATCTGAGAGAGATCAACTCTCCCCAGGTCACCCATCACGTTGCAGTGGTGGAGGAACAATGTGGCAACCCTTAATCTATCTTAAGGACTAGATATGTCCGGATTCCCGATCCCTCCAAGCCGGATACCCGCGGAGGGGAGGACGCACTCAAGGCCTGAACCTAGAATCAGGCAGCGGGCTAGATTTATCGGAAAACATCCAAGAATCCAAACTTCCGAGTTCGGAAACTCCTTCGCCCCTGAGTCTCAGATTGGGTGAGGATTCGGATTCAATTCCACCCACCCACCCAAACATACGCGATCTATCCCAAATTAGGCAAGAGCCCGAAGAAACAATACACCATTACTGGGCCAGATTCCTCCTGGTCATGAATAGGATAAAGGACTGTCGCGAGGAAGACGCAATTTCATTCTTCTGCAATAATTGCACGGACAAGGGAATCCTCAATGCCATAAGTCGTCGCGAAATTACATGCTTTGCCGACTTGGTGTCCATAGTACGAAAGTACTGTGCGATGGAAAGCGCCTGCAAAACCGAAATAAAATTTTGGGATAATCCGGCCCTGAATACAAACCCAGTCCGAAATAAAAGGGTGCATTATCACAATACACCTGGGTTAACTACCAAAAAGCAAAAGCCCTCTACAGGGCAAGGAACCGTACTGGAGGGATGGCTCAACGGACCCTGCAAAATTCATAGTACAGCGGATGCAATACCAACGCACGGCCTTAGAGCATGTTGGATACTCCGGCAGGTGGCCAAAAGTGGTGAGGATCTACTCCTCCCAAAGACCACAGAGCACCATCCCGTGGACAACAATACGGTGTTAACGGTCTTTGAGACCTTCGCGTCAAATAATAGACGCAAGTGAACACTCCGCAGCATGGCCGAAATCTGCCACATAGCAGAAATAAATCCTTGGAGTGACACGGCTATTACCTTCAATGCCAGTGACGAACCTAAATTCCGAACAGCCCGAGCACCAGCCGCACTGGTCCACAGTCCAATCGTGGACGGCTTTCGACTCACCAAGGTACTCATGGACGGCGGCATCGGATTAAACCTCATCTATGAGGAAACTCTTCAAAAGATGGAAATAGATTGGAGCCGCATTGAGCAAAGTAGCACAACCTTTAGAGGAATCATCCCCAGTCCGGATGCACGCTGTGCTGGAAAAATCACACTAGACGTGGTATTCGGCACGCCGGATAATTACAGGTCCGAAGAAATTACATTCCAAGTGGCCCCGTTCAGCAGCGGATACCACACTCTATTGGGGCGGGAGGCGTTTACAATCTTCCAAGCCATACCCCATTACGGGTACATGAAGCTCAAAATGCCCGGGCCCAACGGAATCATCACTCTTGCTAGTGATCCGGACATAGCACTCCGCGCCAAAAATAAGACAGTTGCACTGGCCCTTGAGGCACTATCCGAAGCCTTAACGGCCGAGGAGCTAACTGCGCTGCGCTCCATGGTGAACAGGGACGACGTGATACTCGATAAAAGATCCAAGTCCACCTCCTTTAAACCGGTGGACAAAATAGTCAAATTCCAAGTCTGTCATGGATTTGTCACGACAGATGTCCTTAGTGTCAGGACTTAGTCACGAGGCCAACACATCTATGTGGTAGCTTGAGAGGGGTTGAGCGGGACGAGAGACGCGATGTTTTACCTAGGTTCGGCCCCTCACGGTGGAGGTAAAAGCCTACATCCTGCTTCATTGATATTGATGATGATGATCACGGTTACAAGAGTGCTCTATCTTGAGAGCTATTGTCTAAACCTAACTTGTCCAACTTGTGGAACTTGTGTCTCTTGTCCCCCTTGGGGTGCCCTGCCCCTCCTTATATATGTTGAAGGGGCGGGTTACATGTAGAGTCCTATTAGGATTAGGACTAGTCTATCTTAATACAAACCGGATACAAGTCCAGGTCTTAACTCCTTGTAAGATAAATGTTCCTCATGCCTTTCCTCTTAAACCGGCCCACCATTAACATAAATCGGCATGCTGGGCCTTGGGCCTTGTCATCCATCTGGAATACGCGCCGGGTCTCCAATGAGTCTTCAGGCTCGTGAATCGTCATACCAGTGAACCGCCAGACACGTAAACCGCCAATCCTCTGGCGGTTTACCAATAAAATGCCTAGTCCGGCCGGGTTATACTTCCGGCCGGTTTACACCGCGGGGTATATCCCCGACATTAGCCCCCAAGTTTAGCTTGGATTTATCCATGGTAAACTTATGCTGCAAAATAAACACAAGAACAAATTTGACAGGTTATGCTCCGGGTTAAGAATTCTTGTAAACCGGTACCTGATCACCCTTAAGTCCTTGTTATTTCCTCCTTCTGGGAAATCCGGGTCAACAGACCAGCTTCATAATCAATTTGCCGACATTGGTTTGTCACAGAGAAATATTGTGAAGAATAACTCCTTTGACTCAGCTCTCAAAGCGCCGGTTTAAGAAATATGGGTCTTGAAATACTTATCTGATATTCAGCCGGTTTGAAGATGTAAAACTTGCTGGTTTAATATTACCAAAATGGCCGGTTTATAAATATTGATGGCACCGGGTCATAATTGTTGTCGACACCGGGTCATGTAATTGATCTTCCCGATTTGCTCAAAACTGATAAAATGAAGATGTTCCTCCTTTATATGCATAATACCTGTAGCCCCCAAGTCTTAAGAGGAGAACATAGTGACAACTTAAGACTTTCTCCAATAAGTGTTTCAATCTTGAAGAAATCCGGTTTGTTCATCTCAATCATATAAACTGAATACTCCATATATGTAGCCCCCAAGTATCGGGTTGTCATGCTTGCAGCAACCTGGAACTTGTAATTTCTTATAAAAACTTCAATCAGTGTAACCCCCAAGGGCCGGGTCATTATGTAATAATGAGCAGGGACTTTGTAAATATAAGCATGTAGATTTTAGCACTGATGTGTAGCCCCCAAGGGCCGGCTTAGTAAGATAATACTGAACCGGGACTTGATATATACTTCAATGAAAATAACATCTTATAATGTAGCTTCCATCGCAGGGCTTGAACCCACGTCCACAAGGTTAAGAGCTTTGTGCTTTACCAACTGAGCAATGGATCCTTCAATATTATGGACGAAAACTTGTGTACCTTGAATTGTTGACAGGAGCAATTGGTAGCCCGCAAGGGCCGGCTCATTATAATATGATGAGTCGGGTCTTTAATAAGACTAGTAAAAATGACTTTGCATTAGCCCCCAAGTGTCATGATGCATGCTTGCAGCGACATGAGACTTGCATGTAATCTCAATTTGAATAAATGTAGCCCCCAAGTGTCGGGTGGTAAGCTTGCAGCGACTCAGGACTATTCCTTCCATTGTAGAATAAATCATATCCTTTGATAAAATAATAGACATTGTGCTAAAGCGACTTTGAAAACTTTAATCATAATACTGGCTACTGATAACCATAGTAAAAATCCAGCCATGTTGGCTATTTGAATAATATACGCAATGATTTATAAGCGCATAATTCCAATGGCGCAATCCAAATATATACTGGCGACTTATAGTCCAAAGCCAGGCCGGTTCAATAAACACCGGTGAATTGTAATTATGCTTTATTCAACCTGTTTCTGCATACAACAAGTTTAAAGTGTCCTGGCGGTTTACCGCCGGACGGGTCATAACGCCCAACATATAACCCGGCTTTATAACCAAGGCTGCACTTAACATAAAACACTTAAGAATAATCAAATATGAAATATATCATACCTGTGACATTGAATCACATTGTTGGTTTTACCAACTTTTTGTAGTAAAGGTGATAACCCCAATCTCGAGTACTGATAACTCTTTCCATATTGTGCTGGTTTATGATAAAACCGTACCGGGTTATGATAGACATCGGATTATCCATGTACAACACTGGCGACTTGTAGTCGAACCGGACCGGGTTAATAATCGCCGGATTATAATTGGTCATGTACTGACAACTTGTAGTTGAAGGTCAAGCCGGGTTAACCAACACTGGTTTACTCCATAATAAGATGGTAACATAAAATCAAACTGGGCAGATAGTCTCCGGATTAAGATTTGACCGTGTTCCGCCAATTTGTAATTGACAGTCGAACCGGATTAACAATGTCGGTTTAAAAACGCAACAGAAGTAAAAGGAAATATTTATCAAAGCAAATTTCAAGCAAAGGGAATGATAAAACCATTTGCAAAAAGAGGCTATTGAGCCGATCAAATGGCATTACCATGGTCGGACACGACCAAGCCCCCGATAGGCGTAGCTATGGTTCAAGTCAGCCAGGTCCCCAAATGAAACAATGGCATTATGCCGATCAAAAGGCGTGGCTATGGTTCGGGTTCGACCAAGCCCCCAAGTGATTCTGTGGCCTTAGGCCGATCAAGATGCGTGACTATGGTTCAGACGTGACCACAAGTCCCCAAGTGATGCATTGGCATTACGCCGATCAAGAGGTGTAGCGATAGTTCGGGTTCGACCAAAGCCCCCAAGTGATGCTGTGGCACTAGGCCGATCAAGAGGCGTGACTATGGTTCAGACGTGACCACAAGTCCCCAAGTGATGTTGTGGCTTTCCGCCTACTAAATGGCGTTGCTATGGTTCGGACGCGACCAAGCCCCCAAGTGATATTGTGGCATTGCGTCGATCAAGAGGTGTGACTATGGTTCGGATACGACCAAAGCCCCAAGTGATCAGGAATATGATAAGCCAATAAGGCATGATACCCATGTTTGAACCGCGCATCATGGCAGCAGGTCCTCTTTGGTACCCTTCAACTTTTTGCAAGAGATAAATCCTTCTTGAACCGGATGTTAAACCGGATATTGAGAGCTTCAAAGCTTCGTGGAAGACATCTTTCCCTTGAACCGGATTGTAAACCAGAATACTTCCTGATGACCCGGAAATTTTCTGACGGCCTCTTAAACTCGAACTTGCGGGAAGTTAATTCCTTTTTGAACCGGAAATTCTTAAACCAGATTTGAGAGCTTCAGAGCTTTGTGATTTAATTTGTCCTACATTGAAGAACTTGCAAGACAAAGTAATGGCTCCTCTTTTTTAAAAGAAAGCAATATATAATATAAAAATATACCAGATGGATTTCACCTGATGCGTCAGGTCAGAGATTATCACCGCGGAGTTGATGATAACCGGGTGAAGCTGAAATTACTCACAGGTGAGTCGGCCGCGAGAGCTAAGCAGATGAGCCGGCCCGGTGTTGTAAACCGGCGCGGACAAGCAAATTGTCCTCCACGTTGTAGACCGGCGCGGACGCGTGAACCGGCCGCGAGGGTGGACGGGCGAGTTGTCTGTGTCGTTGTGAACCCGTGCGGCCGCGAGAGACGGCCACGGTGTTGTAAACCGGCGCGGGAGTTCGTCGAGTAATGACGACCACCTGTGCCAAAAGATGTTGGCGTGCCTCCATTTCCGTGCTACAATATCACTTTTTGTCATAAATAATTGCTTTGCATAAATAATATTGCAGACCAAGGCAAAGCTAAACTGTTTTTTGATAAAAACAATATGTGCTAATATAATAACTTGGACAAATATCACCTGAGTTGTCCGGACGATAAATGATTTATGTATGACGTCCATAGATAATCTCCGATAATTTCAATGGCGATTTAAGCCCTTTCTGGCTGGCTTGTCCGTACTGAAATATTTGCATTGATGCTTCTGGTGTAACACTAGCTCCACCTTTTCCTTTTCTTTGCCGACAGGCTCCACTTGTGTCCATTGGACAGTGCCAAAACCAGTGTTGCGTTGTAGCTTTATCAGCCAGAGACAAATAACCAACGACAGCAAAACAGTAATATGATGAAATTCCTGATCACTTATTATGTGACCCCTTGTCATGCTTTGGCTTTTAATCTTCTCCGAGGAGCTGCGGCCTCTTTCTTTTCTTTCTCAACAACCCAGCAAAGAAGCAGGGGCTTGACCCGGCGGCGACTCAGCAAATTTGATGGACGTGATCCGCAGCAGAGCCGGATACACGGCAGAAGCAGTGATGCTTTGAATCGGGGTGACTCGCAGCCAGCGTAAGGCCAAGCTGGAGACTGGGAGAATTAAGGGCATCTCGGCAGTGCAGCAGTCCAGCGGAGGTGGCTCAGGGGCGCAACGGCCTAATGCAAACGGCTCGGAGGCGCAGTGGAAGAGGTGGAGAGCAGAGGTGGCTCAGCAGAGGCCGGTGGAGGCCACGGCAGCAGCAACTCGTAGTGGCGGAGCGGCGGCTCACCGGAGACTAGAGGAGACAGGGCCGTGGCCTACAAGGCGGCGCGGCGAGGCCGGGTGAGGTAGAGACGACTGGCGGAGATTACGGCGGAGACCACGGCAACGGCGCCGGTGACTCGCGGTAGCGGAGCCGCTCTAGGCGCGGACGGCGGAGGCGGGTCAGGCGGCGGCGGTGGCTCAATGGCGGCGGATGAGACGGGCAAGCCCGAGATGGCAGAGATGAGCCAATGCAATGGCTCATCGCAGTTCTGCGAGGACGGCGACTTGAGGCCGCCGGTCCGAGGCTGTGGCGACTTGCGACAGAAGTAGGCGGGTCGTGGCACTCGGCGGGGACTCTCGATGGAGCGAGGCCGGCTCTACGCGGCCCAGAGATGGCGCAACCAGAGGCGGGGCTGAATCCGTGGAGACCTCTGCTTCCGAGTCATAGCCGGTTCAATGGATCCACGTTTTTTTTCTTTGCGTGATGGCGTACTCAAGTACTAGTACTTTTCCAAATCATGTATACTAGTAATACTCCAACCTGGCAGATCATATCTTTTCTCTGATTTTTTCTTTACGTGGAAGTAGCCTGCAACAGCGTTGGTTGATTGCCTGATACGAACCTAGATACAAATTACTCAATGGATCATGGATACAAGGAATTCAGTCACAGATACAAGTTTCTATCAGCAAGAAAGGGGATCTGGGAATCTAGAGCCGGGAGGTGGGAGAGGGAAAACGCCCAACGGCGGCCAGTTCGGGTTCCAGTTCTTCAATGCCCCTTCCCTGAAGCGATGTGTTCCTCTATATATCAGGTCATGCCTCCTCGGGTTGGGCTTTGCAGTCTGTTTAGGCCTCGTGGGCCGGCCTTGAGCCTCTTTGGTTGTGGTTGATGAAGTAGTTCCCGTGACATTCCTCCCTCGTTGAAACTCGGCTTGACCCCAAGCCGACACCGAAGAATTTATGCCCGGGTCCCATGGAACTGCCAGAGGGGTGGTGATATCCTTTACGGTAGTAGCCATGTTCGAGGTAGACTTGATCAATGTCAAAGACGCTAGCGTCGTCGAGGTAGAAGTCATTGTTGGCACGGGCTTGGTTGATGTTGAAGTAGTTCCCGTGGCTGATGTAGACTTGATCGAGGAAGATGCCCATAAGCATAAGACTCCTCCATCCTTCAAATTTTGCTTGCCGGTCAGGGAGATACACCTGAGAGCACTTGGTTGACCCATCACATGCCAACCATTCAGTCTTGTAAAGACTGCACACTGGGAGTTGTATGCAACAATAGTACGCACAGAACCAAGCACCCAAGCAATCTTCCAAACCATCAAGGGACTGAACCCAAACCTCAAATGTACCGAGCAGTCGATATAGAACTCCGCGGCATGAGCCTGTGAGAGTTTCCAGCTCACCAGCTCAGTAGGAGAGCACTTGAGCATTATTTTTGGAGAAGTGTTTGCAAGAACAAGGCATCCATAGGAGCTCTTCAACATCAGCTGGTCCACACTTCGCATTGGATGTTTCTGGGAGCTAAGTTCAGTGCAAGGTAATACGTTAATACGAACCGTTGAGACATCTGGCCATGTTAACAGAAATCTGAGATTCAAACAACCAAGCCTACTATGATAGTCCAAAATAATTTTGCTGTGGGGGTACACTCCTTGCTTGTCAGAGCACTCAACCTCAATAGCAAGAGTGTTGGGATTGCCACATGAGCAATTGCAGAATAAGGAGTACACTCCTTGATTCTCACCAACTGCACCTTGTATGTGTGCCCGCTTGCATGTACTTGCAGGACATGACAATCGCTGCTTGACCATTTGATGAATGGGGTTATTCCTATGAGAGGTTCGCTCTGCTGCGCTGACGCTCACAAATAAGGGATGCAGTCCAATTTTCGTCATATAAGAATTAACCTCAGTGTACTGCTCCACCATATAGGAAATCCTGTTGTTAAACTCCAACTTTCCACTCTTGCATAATGTAAGTTCAGGTGCACTAGAGAAGTTGTGACTTGGACAGACTAGATATTCCTCCAAACATAGGTGATTGACGGGAGTACCTACCATTGAGGGCTTGGTGATGTTGGATACAGCAATAGCCTTGCCCTGGACAGTGCAATGTAGAATACTCGACAAGGCCTCCAGACATTTAATCTCATCAGAACCGAATGACCGAGTTGTGACAATCTCTGCACATGGATAATGTATGTTCTTCACTAGTAAGGGATAACCTGATGTAGTGACACCAATTCCATCGATTAACCGGGGTACTCTACCTTTACTATTCAGCTGATTGTCAACTACTGTAAGTTCTCCATAAGAATTATGGGAGTAGAGCCACTCGACAGCAATTGCGCCCATGAACCTGTGCTAAGGGCTCGCAAGGCATGCTTCAATGATATGTTGCCCAGACCAGAAAGAATCTTCTAAAATTGTATCGGCCAGCGGCAAACCTTGAATATCTGACCGCCAATATTTTGCAATCCTCCATAGCTCCTGATCCACCAAAGGCAGCTGTACAGAAAAATATTCCTTGTCTTTATGAGCTCCCTGAGAGGTCCAATTGAATAAAATGCTCCCAATTCTGACTTGCGTGTATACCGGGCTACCATCAGGGGATACCAGTTTGTGTAACCATATCGTGTGAGTGACTATAACTGAGATTAACACACCACAGCATTCGGCCATATGAAGGGCAACAACGAGAGATTGAATGCTCACTGCCTTGTTGTAGCACATAATTGCAATCAGATTTGGTGAGAATGTCACAGCCGATAAGAACCACCCTCCAGAGGGCCAAGTGTTGAGCTTCACCATAACATTCTGCAACTTTCCAACCTGAAGAAACAAGTAACAACTGGACCAGGGGAAATTTACTTGAGCATTCTTACTGGGATGAATCTGTAGGCCGCTACTTATGAACTCAGCCTTCACAATAGTCATCAAGGCGGGCTATCTCAAGTTCCAGCCAACCCATGTGACTTGTCATTGGATTTTTTTGAACACTGGGACCCCACGGTGATGTGACACACAGAACTTTTGGAGAAACATGTGGCACACTAGAATTTTCATCAAAGGAGAAGCAGTCCCAAAGAAGCCAATGCATCTGTTCTATTAATGCCACCATGAAACCCACCATTTTCTCTTCCTGTAAGGCCTCATTCTTGAAATTTGTTTGAAGTGATGGAGTCCACGGCTGCAGCAACTTATATTGCAAATACTGCCAGGAGGAAATTGACTGTGGCTCTACAGGACAACCCAATACTAGCTCATCTCCAGTAAGAAATCCAACTGAGTGTTGTCTGGGCATACCAGCTGAAGAAATCTTCGTGAGGCTCCTAAATTCATCCAGCTGCAACACGGTACATACATAGCTGCACACAATGAATGGCCATGGCACCTGCCGGAGCACCTTTGATGACAAGGTAGCAACGATTTTTTCTAAGAATCCTTCCTGAGAGTACCACTTGAAGAGGGTCGTGCTCCCAGGACTTGAAAACTGTCTGTCATTGTTTCCTCCAATTTGCCTGAGTAGCACAAAGACATTAGTCTTTGAATTTCTTCGAGAGCCGAAGAGTGGCTTCCTTTTGTACTCTGCTTCATTACTATCAGCGCTCTCACCATGTGCAGCTTGGTCATCGATGAAGGAAGGCCATGGCCTTGGTCGTATCCCTTGTCTCGGTCGCATGGTACTCGGGATCACATATGCGATGGACATGTACATGAACAACTCTTTGTGGTTGATGAGGCACGTTGTCGAACACCTTGAGGACGACTTGGTTTCCAGCACAAGGAGAACAGACAACCAGCACAGCTGGGCTGGCCATAGCCCCGAAGACTCGGTGAAGGATGCAGACACACTACACGGAGTCAGGGGCAGCATTCCTAGGCTTACTTCCGCCGTGGCTACTGTCGAGGGTCACTACAAGAAATATGTCAACTTGTGACCACCACTATTGGTCACTGAAAGGTCACAAATTTCCATTTGCGACCTTTTTGTGACCAAAAACAGAAGGTCAAAAGCTGATGGTCGTAAACTGACTATAGCGACCTTTCTTCTGGAATGGTCGAAGACGTTTATGACCAAAATACGTCTACTGTGGCGTTTTGGTCACTAGCAACCTACCCAGGCCACGTAGGCATCCAGCATGGCAATCTGACGTGGCACAAGATTCAGCCCGGTCCAATTCGATTTTCTACATGGGCCTAGCCCAACAATTCGGCCTTTTTACTGTATATTTTCTCTATTAATTTTCTCTAGCTACATGGGCCTGGCCCAACAATTTGGCCTTTTTATTTCTAAGACATAGAACTTTTACAGGCCATTTCTTTTTGGGCCTCAGCCTTTTTACAGTCAACTTCTTTTTTGGGCCTCAACCTTTTTGCACGCTATTCACGTTTTGGGCCTTGGCCTCTACTAATAAGTAGGTCCAACTCATCAGCTTTCTATTTCTCACATTTTCACAGTACACAGATGACAAATATTTCAAATGAAACAGAACTATATACTTGAAATGATAACCAAAATTAGCCTATTACAATCTTTACATAGTGTTCATACAACCAGACCAGCACATAATACAATGTAACTAGCTATGAAGTACAACCAGAACACAAGGCATATTGATAGATAACAACCACGCTTCATCGCCTTCCTCTTCCAAATTCCAAGAAACAAATCACCTAGCATTAGAAGGATCACGCATCAGAAGCATATAAAACATCAAACGAAGAAATAAATGGCAAGCAGTATAAAAATCAAGGTAGCACTAGTGTATTTTAACTTATATTGTAACAATCAATGTAGTTTGCTTATAAGAAAACATATGGTCTGATGCTTATGAGCTACTAGATTACTAAACACAAATTGCACCACTATGCACTCAATTTGATACTTGCTTAACAGTTTCAATGTAAACCAACAGTTAAACCTGAAACGATGCAAAGCTGAAATCTAACTGATGACTGTAGCAAGAGTGCTCCCAGCACAATATCACAATTCTGCATTTCTAACCAGCACAAGGGTTCAGCAAGCCAATGCATTTTGGTGTGGATATTCTTGACTTTGATGCTGCTAGGTTCATTAGTCAAAGGAATACATCAGGAACAAAGTGCGAGCAATAGCAACAGAAATGCATGCGTACCTCATGGAGGAGTGGAGATTGGCAAAGGCGAGGGCGTCGTCGGGGCGGCCGGAGGCGGCGAGGCGACTCTTGATGGACGAAAAGTTTCAACATACAATCAGCTCCGTGTTGAATTGGACCGGCCAATCCAGCTCTTAAACCGGCTTGCAGATCGACGAACACTTGGCTAATCTGAACAATAATACAGATACAGAACAATCAACTTGCTGCACACCAGAGGCAGAGGGGATTTCTTTAGAAGAGAAAGAGAACTGGACAAAGAGCCACATCCCACATTAATAAATTGTTTGCAGCAGCTGTAACATAGAACCAATACAAATGTTGTATGGACATGAACAGCAGGATAAGTGACTACCGGTGAGAAAACTGAAGTTTGCAAGTTCTACTAGTCTCCCGACATGGGTACTGGTTCATCAAACAGCATGAATCACAAATTTCTTGAAATAAACATGCTAGAACAAGTAGTTGTTGGTCCAGTGAATCCTGGAGAGCTTATTTCTCATGAACAGATACTTGCTAGAACAAATCACAAACAGACAGTATGCAGGCAGGGTACACAGAGACCAGGAGAAGCAGGGCATGGGCAGCCGCAGCCGCTGTACGCTTCCGCGTTTCTAATGGCCATGTACGCTGTCACCAATGTCAATTATTTTCATACAAACATTGTCACAAACACCATACAAGCAAACTCCATTACACAATATGCAGTACATAGGAACAGACTCAACACGTATATAGGAACAGACTCAATACGCCCCTGTGGCTATCCACAAAATCTCCATCATTTTTCAGTTCGCTGAGTTACGAAGTCGCTACGGTCTGCTGCAAGAAGTCAGATCGATCAGTCGCTAGCTTAGCTAGCTCTGCTAAGCTCGTACGTATACGTGAGACTGCACGTCCGAGTACTGCTAGCTAACAAAGAATCAATTAAGCTACTAGTCTGCTTTGTTGAAGTTAGCTTGCACGTACGTGCTTCGCCTGCTAGAATATACGAGCTAGCACTCTAAAGCCAACACCTATTCATTCTTTTATGATTTAGTTAAACATGCAAGTGAATTCAGAGCAGTAGCACTAGGGACTAGGGACTGACAGCAGTAGCACTAGATTCAATCAAGTGAAAGTGAATTTAGAGCAGCAGCAAAATCAGGGAACGTGAGAGAGGTAGAGGGAGGCTCAACCATGAATTGCTGCTGCCCCATGGTTGGGTATGTAACTGTCGCCGCTCCTCCTTGTGGATGCCGAGGTCGGAGACGCCGGATCCGTGCGGGCATCCACCTCCCATCCGCACGAGCTGAAGCAAACCATAGCAGATGAACATCATTTAAACAGCAATGAACATCATTCAGATGCTTTAGAAGCATAACAGAGTGAACATCATTCGCATGCTCTTCAGTACGATATCTCAGATTTTTCAACTAAGCAAAACATGCATACTTTAACACTTCAGTACGAATGTAAGTAATGTCTCTTCCATCATGTGAAATGTATAGGACAATACCATATACTTGCTATGTGGATATATATAATTAACATCAGTGTGTATTTTGACTAATGTCATCAAAGGAACCAGGACCATGTACAAAACTGAAGAAGATTTTTATACCAAGACAGAAGGAAGGAAGGACTTGAGCAGCCATGTGATGTGCATGCATTTGGTACAAGGAAAGCTCTGTTGCTGATGCCACACTCTTTCCCAGTTATTGGGTATGAAAGAGTTGTGAAGGCTGCTGCTTGTAAGGTTCAGCAGGGAAAATTCAATAAAAGAGTGGTGGGTTAACACAAACAATGTCCTTGTTTAAGTTATTTGATGTTCATATTAACCTATCAGTCTGTTGTCAGTCTTCTCCACACAGATTATACGTAGCTGAGTGAGAAATCAGTTTATGTGGACGCACCTTATATAACCTGGCAGTTTATGTGGACGCATTCAGTAGGCAGAGTATGCTAATCGATCCACCCTTATAACTGTAATCTCACCAATCAGCCTGGAACTGCAGGAATCTTGGCATGCGCACATTTTAGCAAGCGTCTTCCAGCAAGCCTCAAGAAAATTTAGAACAACACGGGACAAGTACGGGACGACGACAGGAAGAAACCACACCTGTGATGTAAGGCTGCAAACACCAGCACCGCGGACGTCCGTCGATCCAGCCAGCCAGCCTCTGGCAATGGCGGCACACGAGGTCACCAACCACGGATGCATGCCTGAGATGAATGTAATCAGTCTAGGTCCCGCCGTACATGAGAGGAGATGGAAGACTTGTCAAGGACTTCGTACATACCTTGGGCATCTAGGTCCCGCCGGAGATGCGCCGTCGTCGACGGCCACCGCAGTAGCAATCTCAGGTGTGGTCCGGTGTGCCGCACCAGACCGAGAGCAGGCGGTGGATCCCGATGCGGCCGGCCTCCATCGCGCAGGTGGGTGCGGATCCGGCGCCGCCGTCGCCGGAACTGGTGCGCCCCATCCATCCATCCATCCATGGGTGGACGTGGGAGGGTGGGTGGATCCGTGGAAAAGGAGGTTTCCATGGTTGGATGGACGAGATGAGGAGGGAGGTCGGCCGGAGGTGGGGATGGGGCCGGGGACGGGGAGACGATGTCGCCGGTGGGGGGTGGGGATCGGCGGCGGTGGAGATTGGAGAGGAATCGGGGATGGGGAAGAGGAGCAGTTTGCGGGCAGCTTCGCGGGGCTCCACTCATGAATCTGGGCATGGGCTCGATCTTGTCTACGGTGAGGGTCGTCGACGGTGGCGGTGGGGGGGGGGGGGGGGGCGGCGGCGGTTCGAGATCTGAGGGAGGGAGATGGTTGGAGGCGGCGGCTGTGGCTGCGTAGGAGCTCTAGGTTCGCGCAAGAGGGAGAAAGGCTGGATGAATGGATCGATGGACGGATGTTTACTGCGGTGGGATGCATGAATGGATCAATGGATGGATGTTTGCCATGTCACTGATCCATGCCACAACAGATTGCACCAATCATAATTCAGCTAGTGTAATTTTGTTTTTTCCTTCTGTTTTCTTATATTTTGTACTACCCTCTTATACTGAATAAACATTCAACATATTACCCGTTTATAATTTTTTCAAATGGCCCAATATTTTGCGCATTTGCGTATCTTGGGACGACAAACAATGTTGATTTGAGGGGTTTTCATTTTGTTTGCACAAAAAATCATTTTTCAATTTTTGGGGTTCCAATAATCGGTTTTTTGTGAAGAATCTACCATATATTTGTTGCAAAATGGTACCAAATTATTTTTCTAAAATATTAGGACATATTTAATGCACAATTGACAAAATGGTTGGGTGTCAAAAGTTTTGATCCACCTCTGGTGAAAAAGACAAATTCCCGCCGATTCAGCTGGAAGCGGGTCAAATTTGAACTGCAGCTGCCTCATAGTTTGCTATTTATTTTTTCCAAAAATCATTTCTAGGTACATAAGTATCTATTTAATCAGAGAAACATCAAAAGTTTTCCAAGATTCAACCACTAGCTAGGAATGGTCAAGCCCGCCGTTTTGACCGCATTTTGAAGCGGGCATAAAAAATTCAAAAAAATTCAAACAATTGGAAAACCTTCGCATTGTGTCATCATATGTGACCAAGTTTCCAGGAAAAATAATAAACTTGTAATACGACAATTATTTTAAAAAAGTGTTCTCAGAAACGAGTTATCACGTGTGGAGATCAATGGCTTTCAAGCCAAATGATCAATCTTATGGCCACATTCATGGCATAGTTTGTTCAAATGATCTCATATTGTGCGCAAGGGTGTATATTGGAATGGCAAACAATGTTGCCTAAGGAAGTTTTCATTTTCTTTGGACGAAAAAACCATTTTCCATTTTTCGAGTGCCCAAAAGGAGGGTTTTTTGTGAACGACCTCCCAAATAATTGTTGCAAAATTGGACCAAATCAATTTTCTAAAATACTAGGACATATTTAATGTACAATTGACAAAATGGTTGGGTGTAAAATGTTTTGATCCACCTCTCGTGAAAAGACAAATTTCCGTCGATTCAGTTGGAAGCGGGTCAAATTTGAACTATAGCTGCCTTGTAGTTTGCTTTTATTTTTTCCAAAAATCATTTCTAGGTACATAAGTATCTATTTAATCAGAGAAACACCAAAAAATCCAAGATTCAACCACTAGCTAGGAACGGTCATTCCCGCCGTTTTGACCGCATTTTGAAACGGGCATAAAAAATTCAAAAAAAAATCTAAAAATTGGGAAACCTTCGCATTGTGTCATCATATGTGGCCAAGTTCCCAGGAAAAATAACAAACTTGTAATACGACAATTATTTTAAAAAATTGTTCTCAGAAACGAGCTATCACGTGTGGAGATCAATGGCTTTCAAGCCAAATAATCAATCTTATGGCCACATTCATGGCATAGTTTGTTCAAATAATCTCATATTGTGCACAAGGGTGCATATTGGAATGGCAAACAATGTTGCCTAAGGAAGTTTTCATTTTCTTTGGACGAAAAACCATTTTCCATTTTCTGAGTGCCTGAAATGAGTTTTTTTTGTGAAGGACCTACCATATATTTGTTGCAAAATTGGACCAAATCATTTTTATAAAATACTAGGCCATATTTAATGCACAATTGACAAAATGGTTGGGTGTCAAAAATTTTGATCCACCTCTGGTGAAAAAGACAAATTCCCGTCGATTTAGTTGGAAGCGGGTCAAATTTGAACTGCAGCTGCCTCATAGTTTGCTTTTTATTTTTTCCAAAAATCATTTATAGGTAAATAAGTATCTATTTAATCAGAGAAACACCAAAAAAATTCCAAGATTCAACCACTAGCTAGGAACGGTCATTCCCGCCATTTTGACCACATTTTGAAACGGGCATAAAAAATTTAAAAAAAATCAAAAAATTGGGAAACCTTCGCATTGTGTCATCATATGTGGCCAAGTTCCTAGGAAAAATAACAAACTTGTAATACGGCAATTATTTTAAAAAAGTGTTCTCAGAAACGAGCTATCATGTGTGGAGATCAATGGCTTTCAAGCTAAATGATCAATCTTATGGCCACATTCATGGCATAGTTTGTTCAAATGATCTCATATTGTGCACAAGGGTGCATACTGGAATGGCAAACAATGTTGCCTAAGGAAGTTTTCATTTTCGTTGGACGAAAAAACCATTTTCCATTTTTCGAGTGCCCGAAAGGAGGTTTTTTTGTGAAGGAACTACCAAATAATTGTTGCAAAATTGGACCAAATCATTTTTATAAAATACTAGGCCATATTTAATGCATAATTGACAAAAATGTTGGGTGTAAAATTTTTTGATCCACCTCTCGTGAAAAAGACAAATTTCCGCCGATTCAGCTGGAAGCGGGTCAAATTTGAACTGCAGCTGCCTCATAGTTTGCTATTTATTTTTTCCAAAAATCATTTCTAGTTACATAAGGACCTATTTAATCATAAATACATGGTTTGGTGGCGATTTGTCGAGGTTTTGGCGGTGGCCGAGGGCCCCAACTCTAGAGCGCGTAAACTCGCATGCCCGTCGCGTGGTCACCGCGTGACCGTAATGTTTCCATGTGTTCTGGGCGGCCTAGGCATGTCTAGTGGGTTGGGCACTCCCCAGGTTGGTGCTAGGAAGAAAATTACAACATAAGATTCTCACGAGGAGACCGATCAATGCTCAAACATGAATTAGCAGCCAAGTGTTTGATTAGCGGTACGGGAAATGCACATGGCCAATGGGCGTGAGTTTTGGCTGAGGATGATCATCTACTAAATAGAATATCTTCACAAATTTTGAGCTCAAAAGGAGGATCCTAGGTGGTACTTCCTTTGCAAAGTACCACACTGGACAAAAATATGAATGTTGAAGCTGGGCTCAAAATAATGAATGGAGTGAGCTGAAATTTTGTGAAGGATGGTTATTTGGGCATAGGAAAGCATTGTAGAAAATTGATACCATTTGGACATGCCAAAGTAGTACTTCCTTCACAATGCTCTTCTATTGACAGAAACTTGGGAAAACTAGTAAGAGAGATTGGATGAATGAAATGAGCTCAAAATTGGTGTAGGTAAGTTACTTAGGTATGGTCATGAGCTGGTAAATTTTCAGATCATTTGGGTAAGCCTAGCTAGTACTTACTTCACAAAGCTTCTCTCGAGGTAGAAACTTTGGAAATTTCCCGAGAAAGATTTACTAGGAAAATTGAGCTGAATATTATCATGTGGCAATGATTTGGGTATGGAAGAGTGCCCGAAAAGTTTGAGGGTAATAGGAGGGGTCTATATAACACTTACTTTGCAACGTGCCAATTTGGCCATAAAATATAAATTGAACCTGGGCTCACATAGATGATTTGACTGAGCTGCAATTTAGAGAAGGGTGATAATTTGGACATATGAAGGAACTGTATAAATTTCATGTCATTTAGAGATATAAAAAAGGTACTTCCTTCACAATGCTTCTAGGTGGACAAAAACTTTGGAAATTTGCCAAAGAAGATTTGCTAGGCAAATGGAGCTGAGTTTTGTCATGCGGTAATGATTTGGATAGGAAAGAGTGCCCAAAAATTCCAGGGCAATCAAGAATATATAAATAGGACTTCCTTCATAAAGTGTTGTTGTGAACAGAATAGGAAAATGAATATTGTTGAATTAGTTTTGAACTAGGCAAGGAAGGATTTTTACATATTTGATGAAGATATGCCCCAAAGAATTTATGAGATTTTTTAGGAATTTTGGGAATGATAGAAATATAGGTTGCTTCACAACCTAGGGCAAAAACTGCCACATGGACATGACACATAGGCAAAACTGATGAGATGGCGCCTAGTCATCACAACCCACCACAATCTACAAGGCTATGACCATCTATATTGGTCATTAACAACTAAAAATAAGGCAGCGGACTAGCGCTGTTTGCTTTGTGACCATTTCATGTAAGGAAATTACGACCTTTCTAACCAAAATGGTCGCAATGGTTTAGGGTTTGGAGCCCCCTGAACAGCTTTTGACCAATTGGTCTAAAATGGTCATAAATTTATGACCAATTCTTCGAGGGTCACTGACAGAAGGTCATAAGTTGACATATTTCTTGTAGTGGGTTCCGTCGCTTGCCACAGGTGCAGCAAGCAAGGGGAGGACGACGACCGTGGCCGTGAGGGACGTGGGTGTTGCGGCCGGGGTGAACACAGAAGCCGATGTGGCACCCTTCTGGCTTGGGTATTTTGTCAAACACATGGCATGCAACAAGGTGGATGAGCTGCTGGTGGCAGAAAGGACGACCTCAGCGACCTCCTCGACAACGATGGTTGGTGGTGAGACAACATGAGGCACAGCCTCATCGACGCCAACGTCGAGGCTGGCGTCAGGGATAGTCACCGCAGGTGCAAGACCGGCAATGACATTGTCGTGGTCGACCGCAATCTCCTCAGTCGTTGGCTCTTGCACGGGAGACTTGATGATTTCAGAATCTGTGCCGACCAACTCCATCAACTCGCGCACAGCGTCCCGGATCCGATCGAATTGCTCAGCTAGGCTGCTCATGGTGACGATGGTGGGGAAATTTTCTAGGTGGGAGGTGGTAGACTGGCTCTGAATACCAAATGATACGAACCTAGATACAAATTACTCAATGGATCATGGATACAAGGAATTCAGTCACAGATACAGGTTTCTATCAGCAAGAAAGGGGATATGGGAATCTAGAGCCGGGAGGTGGGAGAGAGAAAACGCCCAACGGCGGCCAGTTCGGGTTCCAGTTCTTCAATGCCCCTTCCCTAAAGCGATGTGTTCCTCTATATATCAGGTCATGCCTCCTCGGGTTGGTCTTTGCAGTCTGTTTGGGCCTCGTGGGCCGGCCTTGAGCCTCTTTGGTTGTGGTTGATGAAGTAGTTCCCGTGACATTCCTCCCTCCTTGAAACTCGGCTTGACCCCAAGCCGACACCGAAGAATTTATGCCCGGGTCCCATGGAACTGCCAGAGGGGTGGTGATATCCTTTACGGTAGTAGCCATGTTCGAGGTAGACTTGATCAATGTCAAAGACGCTAGCGTCGTCGAGGTAGAAGTCATTGTTGGCACGGACTTGGTTGATGTTGAAGTAGTTCCCGTGGCTGATGTAGACTTGATCGAGGAAGATGTCCATAAGCATAAGACTCCTCCATCCTTCAAATTTTGCTTGCCGATCAGGGAGATACACTTGAGAGCACTTGGTTGACCCATCACATGCCAACCATTCAGTCTTGTAAAGACTGCACACTGGGAGTTGTATGCAACAATAGTACGCACAGAACCAAGCACCCAAGCAATCTTCCAAACCATCAAGGGATTGAACTCAAACCTCAAATGTACCGAGCAGTCGATATAGAACTCCGCGGCATGAGCCTGTGAGAGTTTCCAGCTCACCAGATCAGTAGGAGAGCACTTGAGCATTATTTTTGGAGAAGTGTTTGCAAGAACAAGGCATCCATAGGAGCTCTTCAACATCAGCTGGTCCACACTTCGCATTGGATGTTTCTGGGAGCTAAGTTTAGTGCAAGGTAACACGTTAATCCGAACCGTTGAGACATCTAGCCATGTTAACAGAAATCCGAGATTCAGACAACCAAGCCTACTATGATAGTCCAAAATAATTTTGCTGTGGGGGTACACTCCTTGCCTGTCAGAGCACTCAACCTCAATAGCAATAGTGTTGGGATTGCCACATGAGCAATTGCAGAATAAGGAGTACACTCCTTGATTCTCACCAACTGCACCTTGTATGTGTGCCCGCTTGCATGTACTTGCAGGACATGACAATCGCTGCTTGACCATTTGATGAATGGGGTTATTCCTATGAGAGGTTCGCTCTGCTGCGCTGATGCTCAGAAATAAGGGATGCAGTCCAATTTTCGTCATATAAGAATTAACCTCAGTGTACTGCTCCACCATATAGGAAATCCTGTTGTTAAACTCCAACTTTCCGCTCTTGCATAATGTAAGTTCAGGTGCACTAGAGAAGTTGTGACTTGGACAGACTAGATATTCCTCCAAACATAGGTGATTGACGGGAGTACCTACCATTGAGGGCTTGGTGATGTTGGATACAGCAATAGCCTTGCCCTGGACAGTGTAATGTCGAATACTCGAAAAGGCCTCCAGACATTTAATCTCATCAGAACCGAATGACCAAGTTGTGACAATCTTTGCACATGGATAATGTATGTTCTTCACTAGTAAGGGATAACCTGATGTAGTGACACCAATTCCCTCGATTAACCGGGGTACTCTACCTTTACTATTCAGCTGATTGTCAACTACTGTAAGTTCTCCATAAGAATTATGGGAGTAGAGCCACTCGACAACAATTGCACCCATGAACCTGTGATAAGGGCTCGCAAGGCATGCTTCAATGATATGTTGCCCAGACCAGAAAGAATCTTCTAAAATTGTATCGGCCAGCGGCAAACCTTGAATATCTGACCGCCAATATTTTGCAATCCTCCATAGCTCCTGATCCACCAAAGGCAGCTGTACAGAAAAATATTCCTTGTCTTTATGAGCTCCCTGAGAGGTCCAATTGAATAAAATGCTCCCAATTCTGACTTGCGTGTATACCGGGCTACCATCAGGGGATACCAGTTTGTGTAACCATATCGTGTGAGTGACTATAACTGAGATTAACACACCACAGCATTCAGCCATATGAAGGGCAACAACGAGAGATTGAATGCTCACTGCCTTGTTGCAGCACACAATTGCATGCAGATTTGGTGAGAATGTCACAGCCGATAAGAACCACCCTCCAGAGGGCCAAGTGTTGAGCTTCACCATAACATTCTGCAACTTTCCAACCTGAAGAAACAAGTAACAACTGGACTAGGGGAAATTTACTTGAGCATTCTTACTGGGATGAATCTGTAGGCCGCTACTTATGAACTCAGCCTTCACAATAGTCATCAAGGCGGCTATCTCAAGTTCCAGCCAACCCATGTGACTCGTCATTGGATTTTTTTGAACACCGGGACCCCATGGTGATGTGACACACAGAACTTTTGGAGAAACATGTGGCACACTAAAATTTTCATCAAAGGAGAAGCAGTCCCAAAGAAGCCAATGCATCTGTTCTATTAATGCCACCATGAAACCCACCATTTTCTCTTCCTGTAAGGCCACATTCTTGAAATTTGTTTGAAGTGATGGAGTCCACGGCTGTAGCAACTTATATTGCAAATACTGCCAGGAGGAAATTGACTGTGGCTCTACAGGACAAGCCAATACTAGCTCATCTCCAGTAAGAAATCCAACTGAGTGTTGTCTGGGCATACCAGCTGAAGAAATCTTTGTGAGGCTCCTAAATTCATCCAGCTGCAACACGGTACATACATAGCTACACACAATGAATGGCCATGGCACCTGCCGGAGCACCTTTGATGACAAGGTAGCAACGATTTTTTCTAAGAATCCTTCCTGAGAGTACCACTTGAAGAGGGTCGTGCTCCCAGGACTTGAAAACCGTCTGTCATTATTTCCTCCAATTTTCCTGAGTGGCACAAAGACATTAGTCTTTGAATTTCTTCGAGAGCCGAAGAGCGGCTTCCTTTTGTACTCTGCTTCATTACTATCAGCGCTCTCACCATGTGCAGCTTGGTCATCGATGAAGGAAGGCCATGGCCTTGGTCGTATCCCTTGTCTCGGTCGCATGGTACTCGGGATCACATATGCAATGGACATGTACATGAACAACTCTTTGTGGTTGATGAGGCATGTTGTCGAACACCTTAAGGACGACTTGGTTTCCAGCACAAGGAGAACAGACAACCCGCACAGCTGGGCTGGCCATAGCCCCGAAGACTCGGTGAAGGATGCAGACACACTACACGGAGTCAGGGGCATCATTCCTAGGCCACTTTCGTCGTGGTACTGTC
Source organism: Triticum aestivum (assembly GCF_018294505.1). Lineage (NCBI taxonomy): Eukaryota > Viridiplantae > Streptophyta > Magnoliopsida > Poales > Poaceae > Triticum > Triticum aestivum. The sequence continues at coordinate 777,695,658 of NC_057797.1, read as the reverse complement.
GAGGGTTCCATCGCTTGCCGCAGGTGCAGCAAGCAAGGGGGGGACGACGACCGTGGCCGTGAGGGACGTAGGTGTTGCAGCCGGGGTGAACACAGAAGCCGATGTGGCACCCTTCTGGCTTGGGTATTCTGCCAAACACATGGCATGCAACAAGGTGGATGAGCTGCTGGTAGCAGAAAGGACGACCTCAGCGACCTCCTCGACGACGATGGTTGGTGGTGAGACAACATGAGGCACAGCCTCGTCGACGCCAACGTCGAGGCTGGCGTCGGGGATAGTCACCGCAGGTGCAAGACCGGCAATGACGTTGTCGTGGTCGACCGCAATCTCCTCAGTCGTTGGCTCTTGCACGGGAGACTTGATGATTTCAGAATCTGTGCCGACCAACTCCATCAACTCGCGCACAACGTCCCGGATCCGATCGAATTGCTCAGCTAGGCTGCTCATGGTGACGATGGTGGGGAAATTTTCTAGGTGGGAGGTGGCAGACTGGCTCTGAGTACCAAATGATACGAACCTAGATACAAATTACTCAATGGATCATGGATACAAGGAATTCAGTCACAGATACAAGTTTCTATCAGCAATAAAGGGGATCTGGTAATCTAGAGCCGGGAGGTGGGAGAGGGAAAACGCCCAACGGCGGCCAGTTCGGGTTCCAATTCTTCAATGCCCCTTCCCTGAAGCGATGTGTTCCTCTATATATCAGGTCATGCCTCCTCGAGTTTGGCTTTGCAGTCTGTTTGGGCCTGGTGGGCCGGCCTTGAGCCTCTTTGGTTGTGGTTGATGAAGTAGTTCCCGTGACATTGCCTCGGGACTTGGAGCTGAACGTGGACAAGAAGATGTGGCAGAGCTTCCAAACTTGATACTAGTTGTTGTCGGTCTTGGAAACGGTACTGACAGGCCATCGAGGCGAGACCCGTAGGCGAAGAAGCACCAGCGAGGCACGGCCGCAGCTGCGGCAGAGTCCGAGTCCTTCTCCAGGTTATAGTTACTTTGACCGAAGTCAACTGGATTGGGTGGTTAGTGATTGTCGCGCTGAGACCCTGCGGCACTGGATCGAATCCTTCTCAGCGCTTTGTTTTCTTTTTCTTGATTTTTTTCTTTGATGATTGAACGGTGACGGCGACTCCGATCGTACAGGTTTCGGTGAGCAACTGATGAAAATTTGATACGCCGATGGCGTTGGCGACTTGTGACTTCTTTTGTTGGCGACTTGCGGCCGACATCAAATCGCAACCTTAATTTCCTTAAATCTTCCAAATTATGAATCTAGACCGATGAACTCGAAACTGATGCAGATCTTTCTCCAACCGGTTCTTCTTCATCCGGAAATTACGAACTTGTCGATCCCTGCGAGCGATCCCTCCAAGAACTCAACACCACCATACGCAGGCCCCACGGTGGGCGCCAACTGTCGTGGATTTGTCATGGCAGATGTCCTTAGTGTCAGGACTTAGTCGCGAGGCCAACGCATCTATGTGGTAGCTTGAGAGGGGTTGAGCGGGACGAGAGACATGGTGTTTTACCCAGGTTCGGCCCCTCACGGTGGAGGTAAAATCTTACATCCTGCTTCATTGATATTGATGATGATGATCACGGTTACAAGAGTGCTCTATCTTGAGAGCTATTGTCTAAACCTAACTTATCCAACTTGTGGAACTTGTGTCTCTTGTCCCCCTTGGGGTGCCCTGCCCCTCCTTATATATGTTGAAGGGGCGGGTTACATGTAGAGTCCTAGTAGGATTAGGACTAGTCTATCTTAATACAAACCGGATACAAGTCCAGGTCTTAACTCATTGTAAGATAAATGTTCCTCATGCCTTTCCTCTTAAACCGGCCCACCATTAACATAAACCGGCATGTTGGGCCTTGGGCCTTGTCATCCATCTGAAATACGCGCCGGGTCTCCAATGAGTCTTCAGGCTCGTGAATCATCATACCATTGAACCGCCAGACACGTAAACTGCCAATCCTCTGGCGGTTTACCAATGAAATGCCTAGTCCGGCCGGGTTATACTTCTGGCCGGTTTACGCCGCGGGGTATATCCCCGACAAAGTCCATCCAACGGACCCTACAAAAACAGCTTCCATTGGGGCACAATTAAACCCTGATGTCGACGCAGCACTACGAGAGTTCCTACGCGAGAACTGGGACATTTTTGCCTGGCACCCTTCAGACATGCCAGGAATCCCACTTAGGCTGGCTGAGCACAGCCTAAATATCCTAAAAGGATTCAAGCCAATCAAGCAGGCTCTTCGACGTTTCTCCGAACCTAAGAGACAAGCCATGGGAGAGGAACTAGCCAAGCTATTGGAGACTGGAGGAGACAGGGCCGCAGCCTACAAGGCGGCACGGCGAGGCCGGGTGAGGTAGAGACGACTGGCGGAGATTACGGCGGAGACCACGGCAGCGGCGCCGGCGACTCGCGGTAGCGGAGCGGCTCTAGGCGCGGACGGCGAAGGTGGGTCAGGTGGCAGCGGTGGCTCAATGGCGGCGGATGAGACGGGCAAGCCCGAGATGGCAGAGATGAGCCAATGCGATGGCTCATCGCAGTTCTGCGAGGACGGCGACTTGAGGCCGGCAGTCCAAGGCTGTGGCGACTTGCGACAGAAGTAGGCGGGTCGTGGCACTCGGCGGCGACTCTCGACGGAGCGAGGCCGGCTCTACGCGGCCCAGAGATGGCGCAACCAGAGGCGGGGCTGAATCCGTGGAGACCTCTGCTTCCGAGTCATAGCCGGTTCAATGGATCCACGTTTTTTTTCCTTTGTATGATGGCGTACTCAAGTACTAGTACTTTTCCAAATCATGTATACTAGTAATACTCCAACCTGGCAGATCGTATCTTTTCTCTGATTTTTTTCTTTACGTGGAAGTAGCCCGCAACAGCGTTGGTTGATTGCCTGATACGAACCTAGATACAAATTACTCAATGGATCATGGATACAAAGAATTCAGTCACAGATACAAGTTTCTATCAGCAAGAAAGGGGATCTGGGAATCTAGAGCCGGGAGGTGGGAGAGGGAAAACGCCCAACGGCGGCCAGTTCGGGTTCCAGTTCTTCAATGCCCCTTCCCTGAAGCGATGTGTTCCTTTATATATCAGGTCATGCCTCCTCGGGTTGGGCTTTGCAGTCTGTTCGGGCCTCGTGGGCCGACCTTGAGCCTTTTTGGTTGTGGTTGATGAAGTAGTTCCCGTGACATTCCTCCCTCCTTGAAACTCGGCTTGACCCCAAGCCGACACCGAAGAATTTATGCCCGGGTCCCATGGAACTGCCAGAGGGGTGGTGATATCCTTTACGGTAGTAGCCATGTTCGAGGTAGACTTGATCAATGTCAAAGACGCTAGCGTCGTCGAGGTAGAAGTCATTGTTGGCACGGACTTGGTTGATGTTGAAGTAGTTCCCGTGGCTGATGTAGACTTGATCGAGGAAGAAGCCCATAAGCATAAGACTCCTCCATCCTTCAAATTTTGCTTGCCGATCAGGGAGATACACCTGAGAGCACTTGGTTGACCCATCACATGCCAACCATTCAGTCTTGTAAAGACTGCACACTGGGAGTTGTATGCAACAATAGTACGCACAGAACCAAGCACCCAAGCAATCTTCCAAACCATCAAGGGACTGAACTCAAACCTCAAATGTACCGAGCAGTCGATATAGAACTCCGCGGCATGAGCCTGTGAGAGTTTCCAGCTCACCAGCTCAGTAGGAGAGCACTTGAGCATTATTTTTGGAGAAGTGTTTGCAAGAACAAGGCATCCATAGGAGCTCTTCAACATCAGCTGGTCCACACTTCGCATTGGATGTTTCTGGGAGCTAAGTTCAGTGCAAGGTAACACGTTAATACGAACCGTTGAGACATCTGGCCATGTTAACAGAAATCCGAGATTCAGACAACCAAGCCTACTATGATAGTCCAAAATAATTTTGCTGTGGGGGTACACTCCTTGCCTGTCAGAGCACTCAACCTCAATAGCAATAGTGTTGGGATTGCCACATGAGCAATTGCAGAATAAGGAGTACACTCCTTGATTCTCACCAACTGCACCTTGTATGTGTGCCCGCTTGCATGTACTTGGAGGACATGACAATCGCTGCTTGACCATTTGATGAATGGGGTTATTCCTATGAGAGGTTCGCTCTGCTGCGCTGATGCTCAGAAATAAGGGATGCAGTCCAATTTTCGTCATATAAGAATTAACCTCAGTGTACTGCTCCACCATATAGGAAATCCTGTTGTTAAACTCCAACTTTCCGCTCTTGCATAATGTAAGTTCAGGTGCACTAGAGAAGTTGTGACTTGGACAGACTAGATATTCCTCCAAACATAGGTCATTGACGGGAGTACCTACCATTGAGGGCTTGGTGATGTTGGATACAGCAATAGCCTTGCCCTGGACAGTGTAATGTAGAATACTCGAAAAGGCCTCCAGACATTTAATCTCATCAGAACCGAATGACCGAGTTGTGACAATCTCTGCACATGGATAATGTATGTTCTTCACTAGTAAGGGATAACCTGATGTAGTGACACCAATTCCCTCGATTAACCGGGGTACTCTACCTTTACTATTCAGCTGATTGTCAACTACTGTAAGTGAGTAGAGCCACTCGACAGCAATTGCGCCCATGAACCTGTGATAAGGGCTCGCAAGGCATGCTTCAATGATATGTTGCCCAGACCAGAAAGAATCTTCTAAAATTGTATCGGCCAGCGGCAAACCTTGAATATCTGACCGCCAATATTTTGCAATCCTCCATAGCTCCTGATCCACCAAAGGCAGCTGTACAGAAAAATATTCCTTGTCTTTATGAGCTCCCTGAGAGGTCCAATTGAATAAAATGCTCCCAATTCTGACTTGCGTGTATACCGGGCTACCATCAGGGGATACCAGTTTGTGTAACCATATCGTGTGAGTGACTATAACTGAGATTAACACACCACAGCATTCAGCCATATGAAGGGCAACAACGAGAGATTGAATGCTCACTGCCTTGTTGCAGCACACAATTGCATGCAGATTTTGTGAGAATGTCACAGCCGATAAGAACCACCCTCCAAAGGGCCAAGTGTTGAGCTTCACCATAACATTCTGCAACTTTCCAACCTGAAGAAACAAGTAACAACTGGACTAGGGGAAATTTACTTGAGCATTCTTACTGGGATGAATCTGTAGGCCGCTACTTATGAACTCAGCCTTCACAATAGTCATCAAGGCGGCTATCTCAAGTTCCAGCCAACCCATGTGACTCGTCATTGGATTTTTTTGAACACCGGGACCCCATGGTGATGTGACACACAGAACTTTTGGAGAAACATGTGGCACACTAAAATTTTCATCAAAGGAGAAGCAGTCCCAAAGAAGCCAATGCATCTGTTCTATTAATGCCACCATGAAACCCACCATTTTCTCTTCCTGTAAGGCCTCATTCTTGAAATTTGTTTGAAGTGATGGAGTCCACGGCTGCAGCAACTTATATTGCAAATACTGCCAGGGGGAAATTGGCTGTGGCTCTACAGGACAACCCAATACTAGCTCATCTCCAGTAAGAAATCCAACTGAGTGTTGTCTGGGCATACCAGCTGAAGAACTCTTCGTGAGGCTCCTAAATTCATCCAGCTGCAACACGGTACATACATAGCTGCACACAATGAATGGCCATGGCACCTGCCGGAGCACCTTTGATGACAAGGTAGCAACAATTTTTCCTAAGAATCCTTCCTGAGAGTACCACTTGAAGAGGGTCGTGCTCCCAGGACTTGAAAACCGTCTGTCATTGTTTCCTCCAATTTGCCTGAGTGGCACAAAGACATTAGTCTTTGAATTTCTTCGAGAGCCGAAGAGTGGCTTCCTTTTGTACTCTGCTTCATTACTATCAGCGCTCTCACCATGTGCTGCTTGGTCATCGATGAAGGAAGGCCATGGCCTTGGTCATATCCCTTGTCTCAGTCGCATGGTACTCGGGATCACATATGCGATGGACATGTACATGAACAACTCTTTGTGGTTGATGAGGCATGTTATCGAACACCTTAAGGACGACTTGGTTTCCAGCACAAGGAGAACAGAAAACCCGCACAGCTGGGCTGGCCATAGCCCCGAAGACTCGGTGAAGGATACAGACACACTACACGGAGTCAGGGGCATCATTCCTAGGCCACTTTCGCCGTGGCTACTGTCGAGGGTTCCATCGCTTGCCGCAGGTGCAGCAAGCAAGGGGAGGACGACGACCGTGGCCGTGAGGGACGTAGGTGTTGCGGCCGGGGTGAACACAGAAGCCGATGTGGCACCCTTCTGGCTTGGGTATTCTGTCAAACACATGGCATGCAACAAGGTGGATGAGCTCCTGGTAGCAGAAAGGACGACCTCAGCGACCTTCTCGACGACGATGGTTGGTGGTGAGACAACATGAGGCACAGCCTCGTCGACGCCAACGTCGAGGCTGGCGTCGGGGATAGTCACCGCAGGTGCAAGACCGGCAATGACGTTGTCGTGGTCGACCGCAATCTCCTCAGTCATTCGCTCTTGCACGGGAGACTTGATGATTTCAGAATCTATGCCGACCAACTCCATCAACTCGCGCACAGCGTCCCGGATCCGATCGAATTGCTCAGCTAGGCTGCTCATGGTGACGATGGTGGGGAAATTTTCTTGGTGGGAGGTGGTAGAGTGGCTCTGAATACCAAATGATACGAACCTAGATACAAATTACTCAATGGATCATGGATACAAGGAATTCAGTCATAGATACAAGTTTCTATCAGCAAGAAAGGGGATCTGGTAATCTAGAGCCGGGAGGTGGGAGAGGGAAAACGCCCAACGGCGGCCAGTTCGGTTCTAGTTCTTCAATGCCCCTTCCCTGAAGCGATGTGTTCCTCTATATATCAGGTCATGCCTCCTCGAGTTGGGCTTTGCAGTCTGTTTGGGCCTCGTGGGCCGGCCTTGAGCCTCTTTGGTTGTGGTTGATGAAGTAGTTCTCGTGACATTGCCTCGGGACTTGGAGCTGAACGTGGACAAGAAGATGTGGCCGAGCTTCCAAACTTGATACTAGTTGTTGTCGGTCTTGGAAACGGTACTGACAGGCCGTCGAGGCGAGACCCGGAGGCGAAGAAGCACCAGCGAGGCACGGCCGCAGCTGCGGCAGAGTCCGAGTCCTTCTCCAGGTTGTAGTTACTTTGACCGAAGTCAACTGGATTGGGTGGTTAGTGATTTTCGCGCTGAGACCCTGCGGCGCTGGATCGAATCCTTCTCAGCGCTTTGTTTTCTTTTTCTTGATTTTTTTCTTTGATGATTGAACGGTGACGGCGACTCCGATCGTACAGGTTTCGGTGAGCAACCGATGAAAATTTGATACGCCGATGGCGTTGGCGACTTGCGGCAGACATCAAATCGCAACCTTAATTTCCTTAAATCTTCCAAATTATGAATCTAGACCGACGAACTTGAAACTAATGCAGATCTTTCTCCAACCGGTTCTTCTTCATCCAGAAATTGCAAACTTGCCGATCCCTGCGAGCGATCCCTCCAAGAACTCAACACCACCGTACGCAGGCCCCACGGTGGGCGCCAACTGTCGTGGATTTGTCATGGCAGATGTCCTTAGTGTCAGGACTTAGTCGCGAGGCCAACGCATCTATGTGGTAGCTTGAGAGGGGTTGAGCGGGACGAGAGACGCGATATTTTACCCAGGTTCGGCCCCTCACGGTGGAGGTAAAAGCCTACATCCTGCTTAATTGATATTGATGATGATAACCACGGTTACAAGAGTGCTCTATCTTGAGAGCTATTGTCTAAATCTAACTTGTCCAACTTGTGGAACTTGTGTCTCTTGTCCCCCTTGGGGTGCCCTGCCCCTCCTTATATATGTTGAAGGGGCGGGTTACATGTAGAGTCCTATTAGGATTAGGACTAGTCTATCTTAATACAAACCGGATACAAGTCCAGGTCTTAACTCATTGCAAGATAAATGTTCCTCATGCCTTTCCTCTTAAACCGGCCCACCATTAACATAAACCGGCATGTTGGGCCTTGGGCCTTGTCATCCATCTGGAATACGCGCCGGGTCTCCAATGAGTCTTCAGGCTCGTGAGTCGTCATACCAATGAACCGCCAGACACGTAAACTGCCAATCCTCTGGCGGTTGAACAATGAAATGCCTAGACCGGCCGGGTTATACTTCCGGCCGGTTTACGCCGCGGGGTATATCCCCGACAAAGTCCATCCAACGGACCCTACAAAAACAGCTTCCATTGGGGCACAATTAAACCCTGATGTCGACGCTGCACTACGAGAGTTCCTACGCGAGAACTGGGACATTTTTGCCTGGCACCCTTCAGACATGCCAGGAATCCCACGTAGGCTGGCTGAGCACAGCCTAAATATCCTAAAAGGAATCAAGCCAATCAAGCAGGCTCTTCGATGTTTCTCCGAACCTAAGAGACAAGCCATGGGAGAGGAACTAGCCAAGCTATTGGAGGCCGGATTCATCATAGACATAAAACATCTGGACTGGCTAGCAAACCTGGTGATGGTACCAAAGAAGGATAAATCCTGGCGCTTGTGCGTCGATTTTAAGGACCTTTACAAGGCCTGCCCAAAGGATCCCTTCCCCCTCCCCCGCATCGATCAAATCATCGATGCTACCGCAGGACACGATTCATTGTGTTTCCTCGACGCATACTCCGGCTACCATCAAATTAAAATGGCAGAGCCAGACCAAGCCGCAACGGCATTCATCACACCATACGACCCATTCTTCTTCAACACAATGCCCTTCGGGCTCAAAAACGCCGGCGCAACATATCAGTGCATGATTCAGACATGTCTGGCAAACCAGATCGACAAAACAGTGGAGGCATACGTAGATGACGTGGTTGTTAAAACCAAGCATGTCAAAACTCTAGTAGACGACTTGAGGCTCACATTCGACAACCTCCGAACATATGACATCAAGCTCAATCCGGAAAAATGCATTTTCGGCGTACCAGCCGGAAAGCTCCTGGGATTCATTGTCTCCAATAGAGGTATTGAAGCTAATCCGGCCAAAATCCGAGAGTTGTCATAGTTGGCTACCCCAACAGACCTCAAACAAATACAAAAATTGACTGGATGCATGGCGGCTCTAAGCCGCTTTATCTCCTGCTTGGGAGAAAAGGCATTACCCCTTTATCGCCTCCTCCGGCGCACCGAACACTTCGAGTGCACGGATGCCGCCACGGCTGGAATCAATGAAATAAAGGCCATATTGGCAACAAACCCAGTCCTGGCAGCACCAAACATTGGCGAACCAATGCTATTATACATTGCGGCAACTCATCAAGTAGTAAGCGCAGTGCTCGTCGTCGAGCGAGAAGTGGACGGACACAAATTACCCCTTCAAAAGCCGGTTTACTATGTGTCCACTGTCCTTACTCCATGCAAATCACGGTACCCGCATTATCAAAAGATAGCTTACGCGGTATTTATGGCATCCCAGAAGCTGCGACACTACTTTCAAGAGTGTTCGATAATGGTAGCCTCGGAAGTACCACTTAACGATATTATAAACAACCGCGACGCGACGGGCCGGATTGCCAAATGGGCCATTGAGCTCCTCTTGTTCGACATAACTTACAAGCCACGGCGAGCTATTAAGTTGTAAGTTTTGGCTGACTTCGTCGCTGAGTGGACGAAAGCCGAACTCCCTAAAGAGTACGACACATATTCAAACTGGATCATGCACTTTGACGGCTCCAAAATGTTGGATGGTCTAGGGGCTGGCGTCATTTTGACGTCCCCAACAGGAGATACCGTCCAATACGTACTACAGATAATGTATACGGACTCCAACAACGCAGCCGAATATGAGGCCCTTCTACATGGTCTCCGGATGGCAGTATCCATGGGCATTCAACGCCTAGAAGTGCGCGGGGATTCGAACCTCGCAATATCCCAAATAAATGGGGACTTTGATGCCAAGTATCCGAAAATGGCAGCTTATCGCAATGCCGTCCTAAAAATGTAAGCTCGGTTCGAGGGGCTCGAATTTCACCATTTGGCTCGGGAAAACAATCAGGCGGCGGATATCCTCGCCCGCATCGGCGGAAAACGCGATGCGATCCCTCCCAACATTTTTCTGGAAAGGCTTTTCAAGCAATCCATAGCATGGGAAGGGGACACCGGTAACAACAGTCCGGACCCGGCCAAAATACCCAATACCGAACTCTCTGACACAATCGGAGGCTTCGCCACCGAAATAACACAATCAGCCCACGAAATAATGGTCATTATTGCCCCGTGGATAGTGTTGGGTTTCGTAGTAATTTCAAAATTTTTCCTACGCACACGCAAGATCATGGTGATGCATGGCAACGAGAGGGGGAGTATGATCTACATACCTAGTAGATCGACAACAGAAGCGTTTGGTTGATGTAGTCGTACGTCTCCATGATCCGGCCGATCAAGCACCGAAACTACGGCACCTCCGAGTTCTAGCACACATTCAGCTCGATGACGATCCCCGGACTCCGATCCAGCAAAGTGTCGGGGAAGAGTTTCATCAGCACGTTAGCATGGTGACGATCTTGACGTACTACTGCTGCAGGGCTTCGCCTAAGCACCGCTACAATATTATCGAGGACTATGGTGGCTGGGGGCGCCGCACACGGCTAAGGAATAGATCACGTGGATCAACTTGTGTGTCTCTGGGGTGCCTCTGCCTCTGTATATAAAGGACTAAAGGGGGGAGGCTGGCCGGCCAAGGAGGGCGCGCCAGGAGAGTCCTACTCCCTCTGGGAGTAGGATTCCCCCCAATCCTAGTTGGAATAGGATTCGCGGAGGGGGGAAAAGAGAGAGAGGGGCCGGCCCCCTCTCCTTGTCCTATTCGGACCAAGGGAGGGGAGGGGCGTGCGGCCCATGTAGGGCTGCCTCTTCTCTTTTCCATTAAGGCCCATCATGGCCCATTTAGCTCCCGGGGGGTTCCGGTAACCTCCCGGTACTCCGGTAAAATCCCGATTTCACCCGGAACACTTCCGGTATCCAAACATAGGCTTCCAATATATCAATCTTTATGTCTCGACCATTTCGAGACTCCTCGTCATGTCCGTGATCACATCCGGGACTCCGAACAAACTTCGGTACATCAAAATGTATAAACTCATAATATAACTGTCATCGTAACCTTAAGCGTGCGGACCCTACGGGTTTGAGAACAATGTAGACATGACCGAGACATGTCTCCGGTCAATAACCAATAGCGGAACCTGGATGCTCATATTGGCTCCTACATATTCTACGAAGATCTTTATCGGTCAGACCGCATAACAACATACGTTGTTCCCTTTGTCATCGGTATGTTACTTGCCCGAGATTCGATCGTCGGTATTCCAAATACCTAGTTCAATCTCGTTACCGGCAAGTCTCTTTACTCGTTCTGTAATACATCATCCCGCAACTAACTCATTGGTTGCAGTGCTTGCAAGGCTTAAGTGATGTGCATTACCGAGAGGGCCCAGAGATACCTCTCCGACAATCGGAGTGACAAATCCTAATCTCGAAATACGCCAACCCAACATGTACCTTTGGAGACACCTGTAGAGCTCCTTTATAATCACCCAGTTACGTTGTGACGTTTGGTAGCACACAAAGTGTTCCTCTGGTAAACGGGAGTTGCATAATCTCATAGTCATAGGAACATGTATAAGTCATGAAGAAAGCAATAGCAACATACTAAACGATCGGGTGCTAAGCTAGTGGAATGGGTCATGTCAATCAGATCATTCACTTAATGATGTGATCCCGTTAATCAAATAACAACTACTTGTTTATGGTTAGGAAACATAACCATCTTTGATTAACGAGCTAGTCAAGTAGAGGCATACTAGTGACACTTTGTTTGTCTATGTATTCACACATGTATTATGTTTCCGGTTAATACAATTCTAGCATGAATAATAAACATTTATCATGATATAAGGAAATAAATAATAACTTTATTATTGCCTCTAGGGCATATTTCCTTCAGTCTCCCACTTGCACTAGAGTCAATAATCTAGATTACACAGTAATGATTCTAACACCCATGGAGCCTTGGTGCTGATCATGTTTTGCTCGTGGAAGAGGCTTAGTCAACGGGTCTGCAACATTCAGATCCGTATGTATCTTGCAAATCTCTATGTCTCCCACCTGGACTAGATCCCGGATGGAATTGAAGCGTCTCTTGATGTGCTTGGTTCTCTTGTGAAATCTGGATTCCTTTGCCAAGGCAATTGCACCAGTATTGTCACAAAAGATTTTCATTGGACCCGATGCACTAGGTATGACACCTAGATCGGATATGAACTCCTTCATCCAGACTCCTTCATTTGCTGCTTCCGAAGCAGCTATGTACTCCGCTTCACATGTAGATCCCGCTACAACGCTTTGTTTAGAACTGCACCAACTGACAGCTCCACCCTTTAATGTAAACACGTATCCGGTTTGCGATTTAGAATCGTCCGGATCAGTGTCAAAGCTTGCATCAACGTAACCTTTTACGATGAGCTCTTTGTCACCTCCATATATGAGAAACATATCCTTAGTCCTTTTCAGGTATTTCAGGATGTTCTTGACCGCTGTCCAGTGATCCACTCCTGGATTACTTTGGTACCTCCCTGCTAGACTTATAGCAAGGCACACATCAGGTCTGGTACACAACATTGCATACATGATAGATCCTATGGCTGATGCATAGGGAACATCTTTCATATTCTCTCTATCTTCTGCAGTGGTCGGGCATTGAGTCTTACTCAACTTCACACCTTGTAACACAGGCAAGAACCCTTTCTTTGCTTGATCCATTTTGAACTTCTTCAAAACTTTGTCAAGGTATGTGGTTTGTGAAAGTCCAATTAAGCGTTTTGATCTATCTCTATAGATCTTAATGCCTAATATGTAAGCAGCTTCACCGAGGTCTTTCATTGAAAAACTCTTATTCAAGTATCCCTTTATGCTATCCAGAAATTCTATATCATTTCCAATTAGTAATATGTCATCTACATATAATATCAGAAATGCTACAGAGCTCCCACTCACTTTCTTGTAAATACAGGCTTCTCCAAAAGTCTGTATAAAACCAAATGCTTTGATCACACTATCAAAGCGTTTATTCCAACTCCGAGAGGCTTGCACCAGTCCATAAATGGATCGCTGGAGCTTGCACACTTTGTTAGCTCCCTTTGGATCGACAAAACCTTCTGGTTGCATCATATACAACTCTTCTTCCAGAAATCCATTCAGGAATGCAGTTTTGACATCCATCTGCCAAATTTCATAATCATAAAATGCGGCAATTGCTAACATGATTCGGACAGACTTAAGCATCGCTACGGGTGAGAAGGTCTCATCGTAGTCAATCCCTTGAACTTGCCGAAAACCTTTTGCGACAAGTCGAGCTTTGTAGACAGTAATATTACCGTCAGCGTCAGTCTTCTTCTTGAAGATCCATTTATTCTCAATTGCTTGCCGATCATCGGGCAAGTCAACCAAAGTCCATACTTTGTTCTCATACATGGATCCCATCTCAGATTTCATGGCTTCAAGCCACTTTGCGGAATCTGGGCTCACCATCGCTTCTTCATAGTTCGTAGGTTCATCATGATCTAGTAGCATGACTTCCAGAACGGGATTACCGTACCACTCTGGTGCGGATCTTACTCTGGTTGATCTACGAGGTTCAGTAGTATCTTGTTCTGAAGTTTCATGATCATCATCATTAGCTTCCTCACTAACTGGTGTAGGTGTCACAGAAACAGTTTTCTGTGATGCACTACTTTCCAATAAGGGAGCAGGTACAGTTACCTCGTCAAGTTCTACTTTCCTCCCACTCACTTCTTTCGAGAGAAACTCCTTCTCCAGAAAGTTTCCGAATTTAGCAACAAAAGTCTTGCCTTCGGATCTGTGATAGAAGGTGTATCCAATAGTCTCCTTTGGATATCCTATGAAGACACATTTCTCCGATTTGGGTTCGAGCTTATCAGGTTGAAGCTTTTTCACATAAGCATCGCAGCCCCAAACTTTCAGAAACGACAACTTTGGTTTCTTGCCAAACCACAGTTCATAAGGCGTCGTCTCAACGGATTTTGATGGTGCCCTATTTAACGTGAATGCGGCCGTCTCTAGAGCGTATCCCCAAAACGATAGCGGTAAATCAGTAAGAGACATCATAGATCGCACCATATCCAGTAAAGTACGATTACGATGTTCGGACACACCATTACGCTGTGGTGTTCCGGGTGGCGTGAGTTGCGAAACTATTCCACAATTTTTCAAATGTACACCAAACTCGTAACTCAAATATTCTCCTCCACGATCAGATCGTAGAAACTTTATTTTCTTGTTACGATGATTTTCAACTTCACTCTGAAATTCCTTGAACTTTTCAAACGTTTCAGACTTATGTTTCATTAAGTAGATATACCCATATCTGCTTAAATCATCTGTGAAGGTGAGAAAATAACGATATCCGCCACGAGCCTCAATATTCATCGGACCACATACATCTGTATGTATGATTTCCAACAAATCTGTTGCTCTCTCCATAGTACCGGAGAACGGCGTTTTAGTCATCTTGCCCATGAGGCACGGTTCGCAAGTACCAAGTGATTCATAATCAAGTGGTTCCAAAAGTCCATCAGTATGGAGTTTCTTCATGCGCTTTACACCGATATGACCTAAACGGCAGTGCCACAAATAAGTTGCACTATCATTATCAACTCTGCATCTTTTGGCTTCAACATTATGAATATGTGTATTACTACTATCGAGATTTAACAAGAATAGACCACTCTTCAAGGGTGCATGACCATAAAAGATATTACTCATATAAATAGAACAACCATTATTCTCTGATTTAAATGAATAACCGTCTCGCATCAAACAAGATCCAGATATAATGTTCATGCTTAACGCTGGCACCAAATAACAATTATTTAGGTCTAATATTAATCCCGAAGGTAGATGTAGAGGTAGCGTGCCGACTGCGATCACATCGACTTTGGAACCGTTTCCCACGCGCATCGTCACCTCGTCCTTAGCCAATCTTCGCTTAATCCGTAGTCCCTGTTTCGAGTTGCAAATATTAGCAACAGAACCAGTATCAAATACCCAGGTGCTACTGCGAGCATTAGTAAGGTACACATCAATAACATGTATATCACATATACCTTTGTTCACCTTGCCATCCTTCTTATCCGCCAAATACTTGGGGCAGTTCCGCTTCCAGTGACCAGTCTGCTTGCAATAGAAGCACTCAGTTTCAGGCTTAGGTCCAGGTTTGGGTTTCTTCTCTTGAGTAGCAACTTGCTTGCCGTTCTTTTTGAAGTTCCCCTTCTTCTTCCCTTTGCCCTTTTTCTTGAAACTAGTGGTCTTGTTGACCATCAACACTTGATGCTCCTTCTTGATTTCTACCTCCGCAGCTTTCAGCATCGCGAAGAGCTCGGGAATAGTCTTATTCATCCCTTGCATATTATAGTTCATCACGAAGCTCTTGTAGCTTGGTGGCAGTGATTGGAGAATTCTGTCAATGACGCAGTCATCTGGAAGATTAACTCCCAACTGAATCAAGTGATTATTATACCCAGACATTTTGAGTATATGCTCACTGACAGAACTGTTCTCCTCCATCTTGCAGCTATAGAACTTATTGGAGACTTCGTATCTCTCAATCCGGGCATTTGCTTGAAATATTAACTTCAACTCCTGGAACATCTCATATGCTCCATGACGTTCAAAACGTCGTTGAAGTCCCGATTCTAAGCCGTAAAGCATGGCACACTGAACTATTGAGTAGTCATCAGCTTTGCTCTGCCAGACGTTCATAACATCCGGCGTTGCTCCTGCAGCAGGCCTGGCACCCAGCGGTGCTTCCAGGACGTAATTCTTCTGTGCAGCAATGAGGATAATCCTCAAGTTACGGACCCAGTCCGTGTAATTGCTACCATCATCTTTCAACTTTGCTTTCTCAAGGAACGCATTAAAATTCAACGGAACAACAGCACGAGCCATCTATCTACAATCAAACATAAACAAGCAAGATACTAATCAGGTACTAAGTTTCATGATAAATTTAAGTTCAGTTAATTTACTTAAAGAACTCCCACTTAGATAGACATCCCTCTAATCCTCTAAGTGATTACGTGATCCAAATCAACTAAACCATGTCCGATCATCACGTGAGATGGAGTAGTTTCATTGGTGAACATCTTTATGTTGATCATATCTACTATATGATTCACGCTCGACCTTTCGGTCTCCGTGTTCCGAGGCCATATCTGTATATGCTTGGCTCGTCAAGTTTAACCTGAGTATTCCGCGTGTGCAACTGTTTTGCACCCGTTGTATTTGAACGTAGAGCCTATCACACCCGATCATCACGTGGTGTCTCAGCACGAAGAACTTTCGCAACGGTGCATACTCAGGGAGAACACTACTTGATAATTTAGTGAGAGATCATCTTATAATGCTACCGTCAATCAAAGCAAGATAAGATGCATAAAAGATAAACATCACATGCAATCAATATAAGTGATATGATATGGCCATCATCATCTTGTGCTTGTGATCTCCATCTCCGAAGCACCGTCGTGATCACCATCGTCACCGGCGCGACACCTTGATCTCCATCGTAGCATCGTTGTCGTCTCGCCGAGCTTGTGCTTCCACGACTATCGCTACCGTTTAGTGATAAAGTAAAGCATTACAGCGCGATTGCATTGCATACAATAAAGCGACAACCATATGGCTCCTGCCAGTTGCCGATAACTCGGTTACAAAACATGATCATCTCATACAATAAAATTTAGCATCATGTCTTGACCATATCACATCACAACATGCCCTGCAAAAACAAGTTAGACGTCCTCTACTTTGTTGTTGCAAGTTTTTACGTGGCTGCTACGGGCTTAAGCAAGAACCAATCTTACCTACGCATCAAAACCACAACGATAGTTTGTCAAGTTGGTGCTGTTTTAACCTTCGCAAGGACCGGGCGTAGCCACACTCGATTCAACTAAAGTTGGAGAAACTGTCACCCGCAAGCCACCTATGTGCAAAGCACGTCGGGAGAACCGGTCTCGCGTAAGCGTACGCGTAATGTCGGTCCGGGCCGCTTCGTCCAACAATACCGCCGAACCAAAGTATGACATGCTGGTAAGCAGTATGACTTATATCGCCCACAACTCACTTGTGTTCTACTCGTGCATATAACATCAACATATAAAACCTAGGCTCGGATGCCACTGTTGGGTTTCGTAGTAATTTCAAAAAATTTCCTACGCACACGCAAGATCATGGTGATGCATAGCAACGAGAGGGGGAGTATGATCTACATACCTAGTAGATCGACAACGGAAGCGTTTGGTTGATGTAGTCGTACGTCTCCACGATCCGACCGATCAAGCACCGAAACTATGGCACCTCCGAGTTCTAGCACACGTTCAGCTCGATGACGATCCCCGGACTCCGATCCAGCAAAGTGTCGGGGAAGAGTTCCATCAGCACGACGGCGTGGTGACGATCTTGACGTACTACTGCTGCAGGGCTTCGCCTAAGCACCGCTACAATATTATCGAGGACTATGGTGGCTGGGGGCGCCGCACACGGCTAAGGAATAGATCACGTGGATCAACTTGTGTGTCTCTGGGGTGCCCCTGCCTCCGTATATAAAGGACTAAAGGGGGGAGGCGGCCGGCCAAGGAGGGCGCGCCAGGAGAGTCCTACTCCCTCTGGGAGTAGGATCCCCCCCCCAATCCTAGTTGGAATAGGATTCGCGGAGGGGGGAAAAGAGAGAGAGGGGCCGGCCCCCTCTCCTTGTCCTATTCGGACCAAGGGAGGGGAGGGGCGCGCGGCCCATGTAGGGCTGCCTCTTCTCTTTTCCACTAAGGCCCATCATGGCCCATTTAGCTCCCGGGGGGTTCCGGTAACCTCCCGGTACTCCGGTAAAATCCCGATTTCACCCGGAACACTTCCGGTATCCAAACATAGGCTTCCAATATATCAATCTTTATGTCTCGACCATTTCGAGACTCCTCGTCATGTCCGTGATCACATCCGGGACTCCGAACAAACTTCGGTACATCAAAATGTATAAACTCATAATATAACTGTCATCGTAACCTTAAGCGTGCGGACCCTACGGGTTCGAGAACAATGTAGACATGACCGAGACATGTCTCCGGTCAATAACCAATAGCGGAACCTGGATGCTCATATTGGCTCCTACATATTCTACGAAGATCTTTATCGGTCAGACCGCATAACAACATACGTTGTTCCCTTTGTCATCGGTATGTTACTTGCCCGAGATTCGATCGTCGGTATTCCAAATACCTAGTTCAATCTCGTTACCAGCAAGTCTCTTTACTCGTTCTGTAATACATCATCCCGCAACTAACTCATTGGTTGCAGTGCTTGCAAGGCTTAAGTGATGTGCATTACCGAGAGGGCCCAGAGATACCTCTCCGACAATCGGAGTGACAAATCCTAATCTCGAAATACGCCAACCCAACATGTACCTTTGGAGACACCTGTAGAGCTCCTTTATAATCACCCAGTTACGTTGTGATGTTTGGTAGCACACAAAGTGTTCCTCTGGTAAATGGGAGTTGCATAATCTCATAGTCATAGGAACATGTATAAGTCATGAAGAAAGCAATAGCAACATACTAAACGATCGGGTGCTAAGCTAGTGGAATGGGTCATGTCAATCAGATCATTCACTTAATGATGTGATCTCGTTAATCAAATAACAACTACTTGTTTATGGTTAGGAAACATAACCATCTTTGATTAACGAGCTAGTCAAGTAGAGGCATACTAGTGACACTTTGTTTGTCTATGTATTCACACATGTATTATGTTTCCGGTTAATACAATTCTAGCATGAATAATAAACATTTATCATGATATAAGGAAATAAATAATAACTTTATCATTGCCTCTAGGGCATATTTCCTTTAGATAGAACCATTCCTGGCCTACCTAACTAGACAGGAACTTCTGGTGGACCAAAATGAGGCACGCTGCATAGTGCGGCAATCCAAGGCCTACAGGGTCCATGAGGGAGAATTGTACAAAAAAAGCGCTACCGGAGTCCTTCAAAGGTGCATCTCCGAAGAGGAAGGGCGGAACCTTTTGGCAGAAATTCACGCCAGACTCGGCGGTCATCACGCCGCAGCCCGGGCTCTTGTAAGCAGGGCCTTCCGTACAGGATTCTATTGGCCAACGGCCCGGGCAGATGCACAGGACTTGGTCCAACATTGCGCCGGTTGCCAGCTCTTTGCAAATCAAAGCCACATGCCACCCACCGCCCTCAAAACAATCCCCATTACATGGCCCTTCACAGTCTGGGGGCTTGACATGGTTGGACCCCTTAAAGGGGGAACCCACAAGAAAAAATACTTATTTGTCATGGTGGATAAATTCACCAAATGGATGGAGGCTAAGCCGGTTAAAACAGCTAAATCCGGACCGGTGATAGATTTCATATCCGGGGTTGTACACCGTTACGGCGTCCCTCATAGCATCATCACTGATAACGGCACGAACTTCACGGCCAACGAGGTAAAACTCTGGTGCAGCAAAATGGGCGTCAAGCGCGATTATCCTTCAGTCTATCACCCATAAACCAACGGTCAAGTCGAATGAGCAAATGGTCTTATAATGAGCGGCATTAAACCCAGATTAGTGCGCTCCTTAACGGAGTCTGACATGCACTGGGTAGAGGAGCTCGACTCCGTACTCTGGGGGCTGCGGACCATGCCGAATCGTAGTACCAGATATACACCATTTTTTATGGTGTACGACGCAGAGGCAGTCCTGCCCTGTGACATAATTCATGACTCACCTCGAGTGCGCATGTATGAAGAAATAGAAGCCGAGCTCGATCGGCAGGACAGTCTAGACACCTTGGAGGAAGAGCGCGACATAGCCAAAGTCCGTTCCGCATTTTACCAGCAACAGGCTCGCAGATACCAAAGCAGAGAAGTACGGGCCAAAACTTATAACGTTGGCGAACTAGTTCTACGACTGCCGGATAAGAAAAAGAACAAGCTTGAGCCCAAATGGGAAGGTCCCTTCATTATCGACCAAGTTCTGACCGGTGGAGCGTACCGACTGCGGGATGCATCGACTAGTCGACTCGAGCCGAACCGATGGAACGCAGCCAGGCTCCGAAGATTCTACGCCTAGCACCGAACTTTATGTTAGTCCCCTCCCTTTGTCCATTTTCTGCATATGCATCATCTGTCTTGTTTCCCTTTCTTTCTTTTATTTCTCTAGGCCTTCAAGGGTCACCTTGTGCCTCACTCATACATTACAGATGCGCTAGTCGCACTCTTCATACCTGGGGGCTTCTTTCACAGAAGCTTAAATTATTTACCTGGGCCTCACGCCCAACACATGTGTTATACTTCCGCATGTACCTTTTTTCACCATTATATGCATCGATATGACTTAAGTTTTGGCCAAGCTGGGTTGCCTGGCTCTTGTATTTATGCCCTACGTTCCCGTTAATTCGGCTAGGGCATAAGGGGAGCACCTCTGCGATTGTTACCGCCGGGTCAGCCGGATGTGTACCTCAGACCGGGTGAAGCCGAAATCTAGCATTCTTAAGGGAATATTCGGCCGGTGAACAAAAGATGACTTTTATTTATTATCCATATCTCCCCCAGATGCTTTTTCTGTGCTTCTTGTCGCAGTCCGGACATGCACTTTAGGGCATGCTTACCCAGGGAAAGGAACCCTTAACGGAACTATTCTCCCTGGAAGATGTTTCTTACTACCCATGTAATATAACATAACTAGTTGGGCACTTGTCTGATAAAGCACTATTGACCCCTACGCCTGGTCTCCACGCATGCCCCGGTTCTTACATAACCGAGAGGGTATTCGGATACACTCCGGACTGTCGGGTCCCGAGGTTGAAGCGAAAAGGTCTGCCACGACAAATGATCTACAATCCGTCTAGAAGGCATTATACATGTCACTTTAAAATTACATAGTCAATTTGACTGGTTGAATTCCTCTTCAATACCATCCAATAGGCTGTCTAGTCTACAGTCCTGTTGGCAATACTTTGCGGCCAATTCTACTTGGCCGTACACTAAGCTCACAGGGATCTCCTTCCCATCGGGCCCCACAGGTCCGACTTCGGCCATGTGGTTTGGGTCAGCCTTCGTGTACCGTGTCTTCACCATTGCCCAGGCTTCCCTGGCGCCCTGACGGCAGGCTGATATCTTCCATAATCGGAAGCGCCACCGTGCTCCCTTCGGGTATGGAGACGGATGGCCACAAGGCCTGGGCGACGCCTTGCATCACCTGCCGAACTTGTTCGTGCAGCTGTGAGAGCTCGGGAAGAAGGTCACCCATTGAACCGGGCATTTCCTCGGCAGGACGACCTGTTAGCATACCTACAGACATAACTCTGTCAGCCAGCTTCCTCGCTGAACTCTTTTTCAAAGTTCGTTCAAGCACTTACTAAATATGCCGCGTCGAAGCCGCTGATTTTCCTTAACAGAGTCCGACAGTTGGGCACAAACATCTTGTAGTTCCACGCCCAGCTTGGTGTTGGCATCTTGGAGATCATTTTTCTCCTGCCTCACCCTCGTAAGCACGTTCTCACCGGCCTTCAGCTAGCGTCGGAGCTGTTGCTTATCCGGATTTACTCCAGTGTCATCTGCAATTTTATCGTCAGATCTGCATACACGCCGCATTCTATATAATACTTATCGTTTGAAGGATATGTTACCAGAGGGGGTCTCTTTGGGCTCCCCTGCTGCGACCAGTGCGGCCTGAAGTTGGGCTTTGCACTCTTCCAGCTCCTGGGACAGTTGGGTATTCTTTTCTGTAAGAACCTGCAAAACAAATGATCCTTAAATCAGTTATCCTAACTGTTTCAAGTCTCAGGGGCTACTGATATATATATAAACACCAATTTTTCTCACCCGTATGTCTTTTACAGACTGCTCCGTGGCTCTGGCTAGACCATTTTGAGCGGCATGGAGGTGCGCGTCTCCCGAGTTGAAGGCATCCAATGCCTCTTGGGAGTAACAAGCGTCATGAAGAACAGTCCAGCGACGCCTGTGGTTCATGGCACTTTCCACCTCGGAATGGGTGGCGGACAATTTATCCACATCCTCTGTCGGAGGAGCACCCGGCGCATGCCTCGTATTCGTTCCCGCCTCCGAATCCGGCCTTGGAGCCTGGCTTGTGGAGGCGCGATTGGTAGCCTCTACGGGTATAGTCCGGCGAGCGCTCTTTTTCCTGAAAAGAAGGCATGGGAGTTAATATGCCTCTGAGAATAATGTCTTGCAATAAAGACGGTGCGCCATACCGCTGCGCCGGTGTCTCAATCCGGACTGCGGCTCTTTTCAGCCTGCCTGGCCTCGCGGCCCCTTGTTGGCCAGTCGCCGCAGGCTCGGCCTTCTGCCTCGAGGACCTCCCTTGCAAAACACGGCTGTTATACGGCGATCAAAAACACACAAGGACGGATCCCTTTTTGAAGTGCTGGGACTTCGGTCTCAGTCACCTGTGAGGCTAGAACTAGCCCAGGGTAATCGGCCGTAATGTCCACCAAAGCATTATCATTGCTCTATTGGTAAAACACCCCATCGATCAGCTCCACAGATATGTCCGGATCCTCTTGGGAGGCCTGGTCGAGGGACCGTCCAGGGTCCTCGGGTTGTGGAGGGGGGTTGTTTATCTCCCTTACAGCCTGGCGCAGTTCCTGCGTAGAAATTGCTAGACTGAGTACTTAACTGCGGAAATATGAAACAGATGGGCGAGAAAAAGTCTCCGCTTACCCAGCTCGGAGGATTGTACATAGAAAACCCGCCCTGCGGATTGACACGAAGGAATTCCTCCTCTTCTCCCTTGTACAAAGTGGATAAGATCTTTATTAGATCAGCAACCGACCCCGGCCCTTTACGGCCGTAGTGGGTGGCGTCATTCTCCCTGTTGAAATCCCACATGGGGTGGCCTCTATACTGAAGCGGTTGCACCCCCCGCATGATGCATATGGCCATGACCTCGATCATGGTCAATCCGGATCGAGCTAAAAAACTTATCCGGCTCATCAGGTAAAGAATGTCCCTGTCATCTTCCTCCAGGGAGCTCCGTGGACGCCAGCTCCGGCGCTTCTTCAAAGGGGCGTTGTCGAACTCAGGAAGGTCGATCCGAATAGGATCCGGGAGGGGGACATCTTCTATATAAAACCATTCTGAAGGCCAGTCTTCGGACGTCTTCTTTGGGGTTCCGGACAGGTATCCGGTCCCGGCAATACGCCACACTTCGGCTCCGCCCACTTGATATATTGACCCCTTCTGAGAACGGGGCACAAGGCAGAACAGCTTCTTCCACAGAGCGAAATGAGCCTCACAGCCCAAAAACAACTCGCAAAGGGCTACGAATCCCGCGATATGCAGCATGGAGGCAGGCGTAAGGTTGTGCAACTGGAGGCCGTAGAACTCCAGGAGCCCCCGGAGAAACGGATGAATTGGGAATCCGAGCCCTCTTACCAAATAAGGGACAAGGCATACCCGCTCTCCCTTGGAGGGATTGGGAAGGCTCTCCGCTTGCTCTCCGCCATTATAGGTGGCAAGCCCGGCTCGAACCGGGACCATGTACGCTGGGGGAAGAAATCCCTTGGTCTGAAGCATCACTAATTTGCTGTGCGGGACGGAACATCTCTCCCAATCTCCAGGCTTGGAGCTAGGGGAGCGAGAGGAGGAGCTGCGTCGACCGGCCATGATGGAATGGATCTCTGTCGGGTGCGCTCCGATGAAGGCTCGCCAAGGGAGGATGGTGTGATTTGGATCTGAATCCTCGTCTTTTTAATAGGCGGCTCATTCACACAGCTAGGGGGGTAAATGTGAAAACACCCTGGCTCTTCACATTCGCTCGACACGTGGAAAGTGGCCATTATTGGGCATGGAAGCCAAGGAGTGCAACATTCACAAGAGACCGGACACTATTTCGACAGGTACACAGAATTTGGAGAGGAACCCGCCTTGCAATGCCGAAGACAATACTGCGCGCCAGACTCATCGTCATTGAAGCCTGGTTCGGGGGCTACTGAGGGAGTCCTGGATTAGGGGGTCTCCGGACAGCCGGACTATCTCCATTGGCCGGACTGTTAGACTATGAAGATACAAGATTGAAGACTTCGTCTCGTGTCCGGATGGGACTCTACTTGGTGTGGAAGGCAAGCTAGGCAATACGGATATGGATATCTCCTCCTTTGTAACCAACCTTGTGTAACCCTAACCCTCTCTGGTGTCTATATAAACCGAAGGGTTTTAGACCGCAGGACAACAACCATAACATACAATCATACCATAGGCTAGCTTCTAGGGTTTAGCCTCTCTGATCTCGTGGTAGATCTACTCTTGTACTACCCATATCATCAATATTAATCAAGCAGGACGTAGGGTTTTACCTCCATCAAGAGGGCCTGAACCTGGGTAAAACATCGTGTCCCCTGCCTCCTGTTACCATCCGGCCTAGACGCAAAGTTCGGGACCCCCTGCCCAAGATCCGCCGGTTTTGACACCGACACTGACGCTGACGGTAATGTTACTGTCTACAAAGCTCGACTTGTTGCGAAAGGTTTTCGAAAAGTTCAAGGAGTTGACTACGATGAGACCTTCTCACCCATAGCGATGCTTAAGTCTGCCCAAATCATGTTAGCAATTGCCGCATTTTATGATTATGAAATTTGGCAAATGGATGTCAAAACTGCATTCCTTAATGGATATCTTAAAGAAGAGTTGTATATGATGCAACCAGAAGGTTTTTTTGATCCTAAAGGTGCTAAGAAAGTGCAAGCTCCAGCGATCCATTTATGGACTGGTGCAAGCATCTCGGAGTTGGAATATACGCTTTGATAGTGTGATCAAAGAATATGGTTTTATATAGACTTTTGGAGGAGACGTTATTTACAAGAAAGTGAGTGGGAGCTCTGTAGAATTTCTAATACCATATATCACTACTAGAGAAAACCCTAGTAGTAGTGCGGGGTAATTGCTAGCAATAGCGCAGGGGCCTGCGCTACTGCTAGGGCGCTACAGCTAACTTTTAGCAGTAGCGCGGGTGGTACCCGCGCTACTGCTACTTCTAGTAGTAGTAGCGAGGTTGCCACCCGCGCTACTACTAACAAATTCAGAATTAAAAAATTAATTTCAGCCATGGCGGCTACTTCTGCTCGGCGTCATCGTCCTCTCCATTCATGGATGCTACTAGTCCTGGGGGGGATGAAGTTGTTCGTGGTGATGGTGCTTCCCCACCCAACTTCTACCCGCACCTCTCGTCTACTGCTTGTACAAAAGAAGAGAAAATTATTAGAAAAAGGAAGAGAGAGAGAGATAGAGAGCAGCAGGAGGAGGAACTCACCGGTGGCCGCCGGAGTTGGAGCCGACGCCCGAAACCCTAGATGAAGCTTAGTGACCTACCGCTGCTTGTCGTGGGACCCTTGACCTGGCAAGGAGGTGCAAGTGGCTACGTCCATGGCGGATCTGGCCGCCGCCAAGTGGACGATGCTCTGCTGGTTTCCCTCTGCTTCCAACAGCGGAGAAGAAGGAGGATGGAGGGGGAGGAGAGGGGTCTGCGAGAGGAGGTCGCTGGGTTTGTGAGTGGCGGAGAGAGGCGAGTCTGGCAGTGGTGGTGGTGAGGAAGGGAATGGCGGGTGGGAGGAGAAGGGGAATTAGAAGACTGTGGCTTTGGATTTGGGCCTCCGCACGCTATGTGTACAAATATCTTGGTGGGTCGATAGTAGTAGCGCGGGTTCATACCCCTCGCTACTACTATGGCATGTCCCGGGTGGGCACGGTAGAGACCACTTAGTAGTAGCGAGGGTTATAAACCCGCGCTACTACTATCAACTTAGTAGTAGCGCGTGTTTATACCCCTCGCTACTACTATGGCATGTTCTGGGGAGGCACGACAGAGACTGCTTAGTAGTAGCGAGGGTTAAAAACACGCGCTACTACTATCAACTTAGTAGTAGCGAGGGGTAAAAACCCGCGCTACTAGTAAATAGCAGTAGCGAGGTATATAAACCCTCGCTACTAGTAAGCGTCTGCCTATAAGCTTTTCCCTAGTAGTGTATGGATGACATATTGTTGATTGGAAATAATACAAAATTTCTGGATATCATAAAAGCATACTTGAATAAGATTTTTTCAATGAAAGACCTCAGTGAAGCTGCTTATATATTGGGCATCAAGACCTATAGAGATAGATCAAGACGCTTAATTGGACTTTCACAAAGCACATACCTTGATAAATTTTTGAAGAAGTTCAAAATGGATCAGTCAAAGAAAGGGTTCTTGCATGTGTTACAAGGTGTGAAGTTGAGTCAGACTCAATGCCCGACCACTATAGAAGAAAGAGAGAAAATGAAAGTCATTCCCTATGCCTCAGCCATAGGTTCTATCATGTATGCAATGTTGTTTACCAGACCTGATGTGTACCTTGAGTGGATCACTAGACAGCGGTCAAGAACATCCCGAAATACCTGAAAAGGACTAAGGATATGTTTCTCGTTTATGGAGGTGACAAAGAGCTCGTCGTAAATGGTTACGTCGATGCAAGCTTTGAAACTGATCCGGATGACTCTAAGTCACAAACTCGATACATATTTATATTGAATGGTGGAGTTGTCAGTTGGTGTAATTCCAAGCAGAATGTCGTGGCAGGATCTATGTGTGAAGTAGGGTATATAGTTGCTTCAGAAGTAGCAAATGAAGGAGTCTGGATGAAGGAGTTCATATCCGATCTAGGTTTAATACCTAGTGCATCGGGTCCAATGAAAATCTTTTGTGATAATACTAGAGCAATTGCCTTGGCAAAGGAATCCAGATTTCACAAGAGAACCAAACACATCAAGAGACACTTCAATTCCATCTGCGATCAAGTCAAGGAGGGAGACATAGAGATTTGCAAGGTCCATATGGATCTGAATGTTGCAGACCCGTTGAGGGAGTCCTGGATTAGGGGGTGTTCGGGTAGACGGACTATACCTTCAGCCAGACTCCTGGACTATGAAGATACAAGATTGAAGAATTCGTCCCGTGTCCGGATGGGACTTTCCTTGGTGTGGAAGGCAAGCTTGGCGATGCGGATATTCAAGATCTCCTATCATTGTAACCGACTCTATGTAACCCTAACCCTATCCGGTGTCTATATAAACCGGAGGGTTGTAGTCCGTAGGGCATCAACTCCATATACAACAATCATACCATGGGCTAGCTTCTAGGGTTTAGCCTCCTTGATCTCGTGGTAAATCTACTCTTGTACTACCCATATCATCAATATTAATCAAGCAGGAGTAGGGTATTACCTCCATTGAGAGGGCCCGAACCTGGGTAAAAACATCGTGTCCCTTGTCTCCTGTTACCATCAGGCCTTGATGCACAGTTCGGGACCCCCTACCCGAGATCCGCCGGTTTTGACACCGACATTGGTGCTTTCATTGAGAGTTCCTCTGTGTCGTCGCCTTTAGGCCCTATGGCTCCCTTGATCATCAACAACGATGAGGTCCAGGGTGAGACTTTTCTCCCCGGACAGATCTTCGTCTTCGGCGGCTTCACACTGCGGGCCAATTCGCTTGGCCACCTGGAGAAGATCGAAAGCTACGCCCCTGGCCATCAAGTCAGGTTTGGAAGCTTAAACTACACGGCTGACATCCGCGGAGACTTGATCTTCGATGGGTTCGAGCCACGGCCAAGCGCGCCACACTATCTCGAGGGGCATGATCTAGCTCTGCCTCCGGACAGTGTCCTGGAGGCCACACACGCACCGGTTCCGACCTCTAACTTGGAGCCTATTGCGCCAATCGAGGATGAGCGGTTGGACGTCACCTCGGGGGCTGCGATCTCAAAGGCGATCAAGCCGAACGCCAGCCCCGCACTCTGCATGACCCGTGACTCCGAGGATCCGGACTCCTCCCCGGACTCCGAACCCCCCATGCCCCTGCCAATCGAATCCGATTGGGCGCCGATAATGGAGTTCACCGCCGCGGACATCTTTCAGCACTCGCCTTTTGGCGACATCCTGAATTCTCTCAAGTCTCTCTCTTTATCAGGAGAGCCCTGGCCGGATTACGGTCAGCGAGGATGGGATACGGACGATGAAGAAGTTCAAAGCCCACCCACCACCCACTTTGTAGCCACTGTCGACGATTTAACCGACATGCTTGACTTCGGCTCCGAAGACATCGACGGTATGGACGACGATGTAGGAGACGAACAGGAACCAGCACCTGTAGGGCGCTAGAAGGCCACCTCGTCATATGACATATATATGGTGGATACTCCAAAAGATGGAGATGGCGATGGAACAGCGGGGGATGACACCGCCAAGAAATAGCCAAAGCGCCGGTGTCAGCGGCGCCGCTCTAAATCCCGCCAAAGCAAAAACGGTGATTCCGGCACGGGAGATAATACTACCCCGGATAGCGCCGAAGAACACCCACCCCAGCAAGATTCGGCACAGGAAGATGGAGAAGCCAGCCCTCATGAGAGAGCGGCAGACCGAGAGGTCGAGGATAATAACTATATGCCTCCCTCCGAAGACGAGGCAAGCCTCGATAATGACGAATTCCTCGTACCATCAGACCCCGCCGAACAAGAGCGTTTCGAACGCAGGCTTTTAGCCATGGCAAGCAGCCTCAAGAAAAAGCAGCAACAGCTTAGAGCTGACCAAGATTTGCTAGCTGACAGATGGACTGAAGTCCTTGCGGCCGAAGAGTATGAACTCGAACGCCCCTCCAAGAGTTACCCAAACCGCAGGCGGCTACCGCGATCATAGGAGGAAGCACCTACATCACCAGCGCACGACATGACAGACCGGCCACCTCGCGGCCGCGACAGAGAGGCCTCTCGGCCCTCCACCCAAGCAATGTCCCGATGCCGCTCAACTAAGGCGCGGGAAAATGCGCCAGACCTGCGAGACATACTGGAGGATAAGGCAAGACAAACAAGATCGATCTATGGATCGCGCAGGCGCCCTACGGCACGTGACGATGATCTTCACTCCGGATACAACAAATCCGACCGGGCCGAACACAACAGACATAGCTCTTCCGAGCTGTGTCATGATATAGCCCAGTACAGAGGCGCCGCACACCAGCTATGCTTCACGGATGAAGTAATGGATCATAAAATCCCAGAGGGTTTCAAACCTGTAAACATCGAATCATACGATGGCACAACAGATCCGGCAGTATGGATCGAGGATTATCTCCTTCACATCCACATGGCACGCGGCGATGATCTACACGCCATCAAATACCTCCCGCTCAAACTTAAAGGACCGGCCCGGCATTGGCTTAACAGCTTGCCAGCAGACTCAATCGGTTCTTGGGAGGACCTGGAAGCCGCATTCCTCGACAACTTCCAGGGCACTTACGTGCGACCAACGGATGCCGACGACTTAAGCCACATAATTCAGCTGCCAGAGGAATCGGCCAGGCAATTCTGGACACGGATCCTCACAAAGAAAAACCAGATAGTCGACTGTCCGGACGCAGAGGCCCTAGCAGCCTTCAAGCATAACATCCGCGACGAGTGGCTTGCCCGGCACCTGGGACAGGAAAAGCCAAAATCTATGGCAGCCCTCACGACACTCATGACCCGCTTTTGCGCGGGAGAAGACAGCTGGCTAGCTCGCAGTAACACCTTATCAAAGAACCCTGGTAATTCGGATACCAAGAACAAAAGTGGCAGGACACGTCGAAATAAGCAAAAACGCCGCGTCAGCAGTGACAACAATGAAGACACGGCAGTCAATGCCGGATTCAGAGGCTATAAATCCGGTCAGTGGAAAAAGCCATTCAAAAAGAATACTCAGGGCCCGTCCAGTTTGGACCGAATACTCGACCGCTTGTGCCAGATGCATGGCACCCCTGAAAGGCCAGCTACTCATACTAACAGGGATTGTTGGGTGTTCAAGCAGGCAGGCAAGTTAAGAGCCGAAAACAAAGACAAGGGGCTGCACAACAACGACGAGGAGGAGCCCAGGCCGCCGAACAACAATGGACAGAAGGGCTTTCCCCCACAAGTGCGGACGGTGAACATGATATACGCAACCCACATTCCCAAGAGGGAGCGGAAGCGTGCGCTACGGGACGTATACGCGATGGAGCCAGTCGCCCCAAAGTTCAACCCATGGTCCTCCTGCCCGATCACTTTTGATCGAAGGGACCATCCCACTAGCATCCATCATGGCGGCTTCGCCGCATTGGTTCTTGACCCAATCATCGACGGATTTCATCTCACAAGAGTCCTCATGGACGGCGGCAGTAGCCTGAACCTGCTTTACCAGGATACAGTGCGGAAAATGGGTATAGATCCCTCAAGGATTAAGCCCACAAAACGACCTTTAAAGGCGTTATACCAGGTGTAGAAGCCAACTGTACAGGCTCAATAACACTTGACGTGGTCTTCGGATCCCCGGACAATTTCCGAAGCGAAGAGTTAATCTTCGATATAGTCCCGTTTCGCAGTGGCTATCACGCCCTTCTCGGACGAACCACATTCGCAAAGTTCAATGCGGTGCCGCACTACGCATATCTCAAGCTCAAGATGACAGGCCCTCGAGGAGTAATCACGGTCAACGGAAACACCGAACGCTCCCTCCGTACGGAGGAGCACACGGCGGCTCTCGCAGCGGAAGTACAAAGGAGCCTTCTTAGGCAATTCTCCAGTCCGGCCATTAAAAAGCCAGACACTGCCAAGCGCGCCCGGAGTAACCCGCAGCAGGACCGCCTGGCATGCTCTGAGCAAGCGTAGCAATGCGGCCCCGACCCCAGCTCCCGCGACATAGTGAAACCAGTGCCTCGCATACATAACTACGCCCTTGAAATACCATGGGCATAGGGGAAGGGGCACAATAACGGCACGCCCAAAATACGGCTTAAAACATACTAGGGGCTGCCGGATTCTTTTTTTAATTTTTTCTTACTTTCAGGACTCCATACTTCGGATGACCTGTTCGGCAATTCGACTGCCGCACAAACGATGCAAGATCCAGGGAGGCAGACAAGCCATGCCGCATTATGGAACTCCCAGGTGGTCTCTGTTACGAGCAGTATACCTGTTTTGAATACAATTCCGCGGCCTGCCCCTGGTCAGGACATGTTCAATAGTCCAATATCTTTTTGCTTATCGCACTATTTGTATCGTTCGGCTTTGATAAATAGCCTCTCTATAAACAATGCATAGCTTTTTGTCTATTTTTTGCATTATCCTCTTTCCACATATATGTTTATTAAATGACATGATTGCACCCTTACACCATGGTACGGCAAACACGCCAGGGGCTTCAGTACCCCTCATTATGGTGTGAGAAGTCCGTACACTTTCACAAGTGCGGCACCCCGAACTTATAGCACTATATGCATCGGCTCCGAATCATGATTTGGGTCAATAGTTGGGTTTGCCCGGATCCTATGTTTTGGTGCCTTACGTTCCGCTATATCGGCTAAGGTAGCACTAGGAGAACCACTGCGATTGTGCCCCGGTTCCGCTGGGTTTAGCACCTCAGTGGAGAAAGCTAAAACTGACTGTCATGATGAGGCGAGAGACCGGTCGCTGTTTGAGAGGTTTTTCGAGTCCCTAAAGACTTATGCCGCTTTGAGCGAGGAGCTGGCTTTGTCCGGCCAAGGCATGGATAGCGCCCCGAACTCGGTCTTTCGAACTAGGGGCTTCGCCGAAATTTAAAATTATAGAGTTCTATGGCTAAGTGAGAGTGTTCAAGCATTATAGTCCGATTGCCTGGTTCGTTGTGCTGAGCGCCTCCCTCGAAGGACCCAACTATGGGAAAAAGAGCGCTCAGGTTTATCCCGAACACCCCAGCACTAGTGGCATGGGGGCAGAAGCCGACGACTGGCCATCTCTCAATTTTTTGATAAACGGCCGCACAGAAAGTAATATTTTAAATTCAATAAGCATTGCTTAGCGCATATGAACAAGTTTTCAGCGCACAGGATAAACACAAGCGAGTTCATTCAAAAATCACATCCTTGGTACATTCATCCGCCACAAGGCGGGCACCTGCAAGAACATCCTTGTAGTAGTTCTCGGGCTTGCGATGCTCCTTCCCCGGCGGTGGCCCGTCCTTCACAAGCTTCTCACCGTCCAGCTTACCCCAATGCACCTTTGCATGGGTAAGGGCCCAACGGGCACCTTCGATGCAGACGGAGCACTTGATGACCTCGAGCCTCGGACAGGCCTCCACCAGCCGCCACACCAGCCCGAAATAGCTCCCAGGCAGGGCCTCTCCGGGCCACAGCCGAACTATGAAGCCCTTCATGGCCTGTTCGGCCGCCTTGTGGAGCTCGACAAGCTGTTTCAGCTGGTCGTTCAAGGGCACAGGGTGTCCGACCTCAGAATACTGAGACTAGAACACCTTCTTCGTCGAGCTGCCCTCTTCAGCTCGGTAGAATGCGGCGGCGGCGGATACGCTGCGGGGAAGATCTGCAAATGCCCCTGGAGAGCTCCGGATTCGGGTAAGTAGCAAGTAGTTTACTTTTATATTTCTGCTTTGCATAAAGAATGCCTTACCCGCTGCTATCTTCCTCATCTCCTCCAACTCTTGGAGGGCCTTTTGGGCTTCGGCCTTGGCAGACTTGGCAGTCTCAAGGGCCGTCGCGAGCTCGGGTGCTTGCGCCTTTGACTCAAGCTCCAAACTCTCATGTTTTCTCATGAGAGCCTGAAGCTCTTGCTGCACCTCGCCGACCTGAGTCCCAAGTCTGTCTCGCTCAGTGCGCTCCGCGGCCGTTTTCTTTTCGGCCTCAGACATCGCCTGCTTAAGGGTCGCCACCTCAGTTGTGGCCCCTACAATAAGCAGTACAATCCTATCTTTTTTTGCAATCACGCCTTTTTATAGGCACTTCTTCTGTAAGGTATTTCTTACCTTCTTTCGCCTCGAGCCGCCGCTTGGAAAGGCCGAGCTCTCGCTCGGTCCGCTTGAGGTCCTGCTTCAGGACACCCACCTCCGCAGTCAGTGCGGCGGTGGATAGCAGTGAAGCCTGCATACGCATATTGACTCCTTGTTGTTAGACTCCTGCGAAATTTAATTGATCCTCTATTTGGATTTTCTTTCCGAACGCCAAACAGAGCATCAGGGGCTACTATCTATGCGGTAATATTTTTACATATTTTTACTTACCTCGAAGCCTGTTAGAAGGCTAGCGCAAGCTTCAGTCAGTCCGCTCTTGGCGGACCGAACCTTCTGGATCACCGTACTCATAATAGTATGGTGCCCCTCGTCGATGGAGGCGTCATCAAGCACCTCCAGCAGATTGTCCGGCACCTCCGGTTGGATGGAGGCCGCCGGCTCAGAAGGCTTGCTCCTCTTGGAAGGAGTTCGCCTACCGTGGTCCGGAACTGTGGAAGATTCCGGCGCGGTGTCTGGCACAAAGCCGGACTTGGAACCCTGGGGGGCCTTATCCCCTTCACTCATGGAGTCCGGGAGGTTGCCTTGCGGCTCCTCTGGGACCACCTCCTCCTGCCCCGGAGCTTGTCGCGACGCCACTTCGGCGTCATCTGCAGTGCGGGGGGAGACAGCGGGCGGAACTGAGTTCGCGTCCGATGAGTCCAGGGAGCCGCCCGACGATTCGTTGAATTTGGCCCGGGGCGGGCTACATAATTACGTTTGACATTAGGGAAAGCTGTGCAACAAAGGAACATCATGAGTTACTCTGATATCCGAACTTACGATTTCGCCGGACGCTTGGCCCTGTTTGGCCACTCCTCTTCGCCCTCTTCGGCGTCGGGGGAGTAGTCCGGCGGAGGGGTCTTCCTTTTCCTAGACCCCTCGGCCTCCCCGTTGGGGCGGCCTTCCTCTTCTCTCCTCCCTCCGCTGGGGGGGAGAGAGTTTTCTTCTTCCTCCTCCTCGTTTTCACGGGAAGAGGGCGTCTCGGACTCGTCGGATGACGAGTCCGACACCACCACGTTACGGGCACTCTTTCGAGTCCCCGTGGTCTTCTTCTTCTTGGCCTTTTTCTCCGGCACCACATAAGGCGCCGGAACCAGCAGCTTCGCTAGTAGAGCTGGGGCTGGGTCTTCGGGCAACGGAGCCGGACAGTTAATCGGTCCAGATATCGCCCGCCAAGCCTGTCAAAGGTAAGGGAGTTTAGATCCCGCATAGAGTCAAACTATGAAAAAAGCTTAACATCCTGTAAAAGGTGAAGATAGCTTACCTCGCTAGCGTGATGCTGCGAGCTGTATCCGCGGTCCTCGGAAGCGGATGTGGGAGCCTCGGCGCCCTTGAATAGCACCTTCCAGGCATCTTCGTACGTCGTGTCGAAGAGCCTGCTAAGGGTTTGGTGCTCCGCCGGGTCGAACTCCCACAGATTAAAATCCCGTTGTTGGCACGGGAGGATCCGACGGACGAGCATAACCTGGATTACATTAACAAGCCGGATTGGCTTGTTCACCAGGGACTGGATGCATGTTTGCAATCCGGTCACCTCTTTTTCATCACCCCACGCCAGGCCCGTCTCTTTCCAGGACATAAGCCGTGTGGGGGGTCCGGATCGAAATTCGGGGGCTACGATCCATTTCGGATCGCGTGGCTCGATGATGTAAAACCACCCGAATTGCCACCCCTTCAGGGTCTCCACAAAAGAGCCCTCGAACCATAGGACGTTGGCCATCTTGCCCGCCATGGCGCCTCCGCACTCTGCTTGGCTGCCGCGCACCACCTTGGGCTTGACGTTGAAGGTCTTGAGCCAGTGGCCGAAATGAGGGCGGACGCGGAGGAAAGCCTCGCACACGACGATAAACGCCGAGATGTTGAGGATGAAGTTCGGGGCCAGATCGTGGAAATCCAGGCCGTAGTAGAACATGAGCCCCCGGACAAATGGGTGGAGTGGAAAACCCAGTCCGCGGAGGACGTGGGGAAGAAATACTACCCTCTCATGGGGCCTTGGGGTGGGGAGAAGCTGCCCCTTTTCGGGAAGCCAGTGTGCGATGTCCTTGGACAGGTATCCGGCCTTCCTTAGCTTCTTGACTTGGCCCTCCGTGGCGGAGGAGACCATCCACTTGCCTCCCGCTCCGGACATTGCTGGAGTGTTGGGGAACGTAGCAGAAATTCAAAATTTTTCTACGTGTCACCAAGATCCATCTATGGAGAAACCAGCAACGAGGGGAAGGAGAGTGCATCTACATACCCTTGTAGATCGCTACGTGGAAGCGTTCAAGTGAACGGGGTTGATGGAGTCGTACTCGTCGTGATTCAAATCACCGATGATCCCAGTGCCGAACGGACGGCACCTCCGTGTTCAACACATGTACAGCCCGGGGACGTCTCCCATGCCTTGATCCAGCAAGGAGAGAGGGAGAGGTTGAGGAAGACTCCATCCAGCAGCAGCACAACGGCATGGTGGTGGTGGAGGAGCGTGGTGATCCAGCAGAGCTTCGCCAAGCACCGCGAGATATGAGGAGGGAGATGTGTCACGGGAGGGAGAGGGAGGCGCCAGGGCTTAGGTGTGGCTGCCCTCCCTTCCCCCCACTATATATAGGGCCAAGGGAGAGGGGGGGGCAGTCTTGGCCCTTCCTCCAAGGAAGGGTGCGGCCAAGGAGGAGTCCATCCTCCCCAAGGCACCTAGGAGGTGCCTTCCCCCTTTAGGACTCTTCCTTTAGCTTATCTCTTGGCGCATGGGCCTCTTGGGGCTGGTGCCCTTGGCCCATATAGGCCAAGGCGCACACCCCTACAGCCCATGTGGCCCTCCGGGGCAGGTGGACCCCCGGACCCCTTTCGGCACTCCTGGTACAATACTGATAATGCGCGAAACTTTTCCGGCGACCAAAACAAGACTTCCCATATATAAATCTTTACCTCCGGACCATTTCGGAACTCCTCGTGATGTCCTGGATCTCATCCGGGACTCCGAACAACATTCAGTAACCACATACAAACTTCCTTTATAACCCTAGCGTCATCGAACCTTAAGTGTGTAGACCTACAGGTTCGGGAACCATGCAGACATGACCGAGACGTTCTCCGGTCAATAACCAACAGCAGAATTTGGATACCCATGTTGGCTCCCACATGCTCCACGATGATCTTATCGGATGAACCACGATGTCAAGGACTTAATCAATCCCGTATGCAATTCCCTTTGTCCATCGGTACAATACTTGCCCGAGATTCGATCGTCGGTATCCCGATACTTTTGTGGTGTTAAACATCGTGAATATCTCAAAGATCATCATATATGTCCTCGATATGTTATAGTTCATCACGAAGCTCTAGCAGCTTGGTGGTAATGACTTCGGAGAAACATCACTATCTCATCTGGAAGATCAACTCCCACTCGATTCAAATGATTGTTGTACTCAGCCAATCTGAGCACAAGCACAACAATTGAGCTTTTCTCCCTTATTTTGTAGGCTAAGAAAATCGTCGGAGGTCTTGTACCTCTTGACGTGGGCACGAGCCTGAAATCCCAATTTCAGCCCTCGAAACATCTCATATGTTTCGCGACGTTTCAAAACGTCTTCGGTGCCTCAACTCTAAACCGTTTAACTGAACTATCACGTAGTTATCAAAATGTGTATGTCAGATGTTCGCAACATCCATAGACGACGTTCGAGGTTCAGCACACTGAGCGGTGCATTAAGGACATAACCCTTCTAAGAAGTAATGAGGACAATCCTCAGTTTACGGACCTAGTCCGCATAATTGCTACTATCAACTTTCAACTAATTTTTCTCTAGGAACATATCTAAACAGTAGAACTGAAGCGCGAGCTACGACATAATTTGCGAAGACCTTTTGACTATGTTCAGGATAATTAAGTTCATCTTATGAACTCCCACTCAGATAGACATCCCTCTAGTCATCTAAGTGATTACATGATCCGAGTCAACTAGGCCGTGTCCGATCATCACGTGAGATGGACTAGTCAACATCGGTGAACATCTTCATGTTGATCGTATCAACCATATGACTCATGCTCGACCTTTCGGTCTCTTGTGTTCCGAGGCCATGTCTGTACATGCTAGGCTCGTCAAGTCAACCTAAGTGTTTTGCATGTGTTTCGAGGCCATGTCTGTACATGCTAGGCTCGTCAACACCCGTTGTATTCGAACGTAAGAATCTATCACACCCGATCATCACGTGGTGCTTCGAAACGACGAACTTTCGCAACGGTGCACAGTTAGGGGGAACACTTTCTTGAAATTTTAATGAGGGATCATCTTATTTACTACCGTCGTTCTAAGCAAATAAGATGCAAAAACATGATAAACATCACATGCAATCAAATAGTGACATGATATGGCCAATATCATATTGCTCCTTTTGATCTCCATCTTCGGGGCTCCATGATCATCATCGTCACCGGCATGACACCATGATCTCCATCATCGTGTCTCCATGAAGTTGCTCGCCAACTATTACTTCTACTACTATGGCTACCGGTTAGCAATAAAGTAAAGTAATTTCATGGCGTTGTTCAATGACACACAGGTCATAAAATAAATAAAGACAACTCCTATGGCTCCTGCCGGTTGTCATACTCATCGACATGCAAGTCGTGATTCCTATTACAAGAACATGATCAATCTCATACATCACATATCATTCATCACATTCTTCTTGGCCATATCACATCACCAAGCATACCCTGCAAAAACAAGTTAGACGTCCTCTAATTGTTGTTTGCATGTTTTACGTGGCTGCTATGGGTTTCTAGCAAGAACGTTTCTTACCTACGCAAAACCACAACGTGATATGCCAATTGCTATTTACCCTTCATAAGGACCCTTTTCATCGAATCTGTTCCGACTAAAGTGGGAGAGACTGGCACCCGCTAGCCACCTTATGCAACTAGTGCATGTCAGTCGGTGGAACCTGTCTCACGTAAGAGTACGTGTAAGGTCGGTCCGGGCTGCTTCATCCCACAATACCGTCGAAACAAGATTGGACTAGTAACGGTAAGCATATTGAACAAAATCAACGCCCACAACTACTTTGTGTTCTACTCGTGCATAGAATCTACGCAATAGACCTAGCTCATGATGCCACTGTTGGGGAACGTAGCAGAAATTCAAAATTTTTCTACGTGTCACCAAGATCCATCTATGGAGAAACCAGTAACGAGGGGAAGGAGAGTGCATCTACATACCCTTGTAGATCGCTACGTGGAAGCGTTCAAGTGAACGGGGTTGATGGAGTCGTACTCGTCGTGATTCAAATCACCGATGATCCCAGTGCCGAACGGACGGCACCTCCGTGTTCAACACGTGTACAGCCAGGGGACGTCTCCCATGCCTTGATCCAGCAAGGAGAGAGGGAGAGGTTGAGGAAGACTCCATCCAGCAGCAGCACAACGACATGGTGGTGGTGGAGGAGCATGGTGATCCAGCAGAGCTTTCCCAAGCACCGCGAGATATGAGGATGGAGATGTGTCACGGGAGGGAGAGGGAGGCGCCAGGGCTTAGGTGTGGCTGCCCTCCCTTCCCCCCACTATATATAGGGCCAACGGAGAGGGGGGCGCAGCCTTGGCCCTTCCTCCAAGGAAGGGTGCGGCCAGGGAGGAGTCCATCCTCCCCAAGGCACCTAGGAGGTGCCTTCCCCCTTTAGGACTCTTCCTTTCCCTTATCTCTTGGCGCATGGGCCTCTTGGGGCTGGTGCCCTTGGCCCATATAGGCCAAGGAGCACACCCCTACAGCCCATGTGGCCCTCCGGGGCAGGTGGACCCCCTTGGTGGTCCCCCGGACCCCTTTCGGCACTCCCGGTACAATACCGATAATGCACGAAACTTTTCCGGCGACCAAAACAAGACTTCCCATATATAAATCTTTACCTCCGGACCATTCCGGAACTCCTCGTGGCATCCAGGATCTCATCCGGGACTCCAAACAACATTCGGTAACCACATACAAACTGCCTTTATAACCCTAGCGTCATCGAACCTTAAGTGTGTAGACCCTACGGGTTCGGGAACCATGCAGACATGACCGAGACGTTCTCCGGTCAATAACCAACAGTGGGATCTGGATACCCATGTTGGCTCGCACATGGTCCACGATGATCTCATCGGATGAACCACGATGTCAAGGACTTAATCAATCCCGTATGCAATTCCCTTTGTCCATCGGTACAATACTTGCCCGAGATTCGATCGTCGGTATCCCGATACCTTGTTCAATCTCGTTACCGGCAAGTCTCTTTACTTGTTCTGTCACACATCATCCCGTGATCAACTCCTTGATCACATTGTGCACATTATGATGATGTCCTACCGAGTGGGCCCAGAGATACCTCTCCGTCACACGGAGTGACAAATCCCAGTCTCGATTCGTGCCAACCCAACAAACACTTTCGGAGATACCCGTAGTGCACCTTTATAGTCACCCAGTTACGTTGTGACGTTTGGCACACCCAAAGTATTCCTACGGTATCCGGGAGTTGCACAATCCCATGGTCTAAGGAAATGATACTTGACATTAGAAAAGCTTTAGCATACGAACTACATGATCTTGTGCTAGGCTTAGGATTGGGTCTTGTCCATCACATCATTATCCTAATGATGTGATCCCGTTATCAATGACATCCAATGTCCATGGTCAGGAAACCGTGACCATCTATTTATCAACGAGCTAGTCAACTAGAGGCTTACTAGGGACATGGTGTTGTCTATGTATCCACACATGTATCTGAGTTTCCTATCAATACAATTCTAGCATGGATAATAAACGATTATCATGAACAAGGAAATATAATAATAATCAATTTATTATTGCCTCTAGGGCATATTTCCAACAGTCTCCCACTTGCACTAGAGTCAATAATCCAGTTCACATCAATATGTGATTAACACTCAAGGTCACATCCCCATGTGACTAACACCCAAAGAGTTCTGGGTTTGATCATGTTATGCTTGTGAGAGAGGTTTTATTCAAGGGGTCTGCAACAATCAGATCCGTATGTACTTTGCAAATCTCTAGGTCATATTATAAATGCTGCTTCCACGCTTGACTTGGACCTATTCCAAATGGTTGCTCCACTATACGTATCTGGTTTGCTCTACTCAGAGCTATCCGGATAGGTGTTAAGCTTGCATCGACGTAACTCTTTACGTCGAACTCTTTATCACCTCCATAACCGAGAAACATATCCTTATTCCTCTAAGGATTATTTAGACCGCTATCTGGTGATCTACTCCTAGATCACCTTTGTACCCTCTTGCCAAATACGTGGCAAGGCACACATCAGGTGTGGTACTCAGCATGGCATACCGTATGGAGCCTATGACAAAAGCATAGGGGACGACCTTCGTCCTTCCTCTTTCTTCTGCCGTGGTCCAGCTTTAAGTCTTAACTTCATACCTTACGACTCAGGCAAGAACTCCTTCTTTGACTGATCCATCTTGAACACCTTGAAGATCATGTCAAGGTATGTGCTCATTTGAAAGTACCATTAAGCATTTTGGTCTATCCATATAGATCTTGATGCTCAATGTTCAAGTAGCTTAATCCAGGCTTTCCATTGAAAAACACTTTCCAAATAACCCTATATGCTTTCCAGAAATTCTACGTCATTTCTGATCAACAATATGTCAACAACATATATTCATCAGAAATTCTGTAGTGCTCCCACTCACTTCTTTGGAAATACAAGTTTCTCATAAACTTTGTATACACCCAAAATATTTGATCATCATCAAAGCGTATATTACAACTCCGAGATGCTTACTCCAGTCCTTAGAAGGATTGCTAGAGCTTTGCATACTTGTTAGCATCTTTTAGGATTGTTAAAACCTTCTGGTTGTATCACATACAACCTTTCCTCAAAAATCGTGAGGAAACAATGTTTTTTTTGACATCCTATCTGCAAGATTTCATAAATAATGCAGTGACTGCTAATATAATTCCAACGGACTCTTAGCATCGCTACGAGTGAGAAAGTCTCACCGTAGTCAACTCCTTGAACTTGTCGGGAAACATCTTAACGACAAGTCGAGCTTTCTTAATGGTGACATTTACCATCATTGTCCGTCTTCCTTTTAAAATCCATCTGTACTCAACAGCCTTATGACCATCGAGCCGTTCTTCCAAAGTCTACACTTTGTTTTCATACATGGATCCTCTCTCGGATTTTATGGCCTCGAGCCATTTATCGGAATCCGGGCCCACCATCGCTTCTCCATAGCTCGTAGGTTCATTGTTGTCTAGCAACATGACTTCCAAGACAGGATTATGTACCACTCTGAAGTAGTACGCATCCTTGTCCTCCTACGGGGTTTGGGAGTGACTTGATTCGAAGTCTCATGATCAATATCATAAGCTTCCACTTCAATTGGTGTAGGTGCCACAGGAACAACTCTTTGTGCCCTGCTATACACTAGTTGAAGTGACGGTTCAATAACCTCATCAAGTCTCCACCATCCTCCCACTCAATTCCTTCGAGAGAAACTTTTCCTCAAGAAAGGACCCGATTCTAGAAACAATCCCTATTGTTTTCGGATCTGAGACAGGAGGTACCCAACT
Source organism: Triticum aestivum (assembly GCF_018294505.1). NCBI lineage: Eukaryota > Viridiplantae > Streptophyta > Magnoliopsida > Poales > Poaceae > Triticum > Triticum aestivum. Next base: position 777,654,137 of record NC_057797.1, on the reverse strand, counting down.
GTTTTGGGTGTCCTATGAAGATGCATTTATCCGCTTTGGGTTCGAGCTTATCAGCCTGAAACTTTTTCACATAAGCGTCGCAGCCCCAAACTTTTAAGAAATGACAGCTTAGGTTTCTCTAAACCATAGTTCATACGGTGTCATCTCATCGGAATTACGTGGTGCCCTAATTAAAGTGAATGTGGTTGTCTCTAATGCCTAACCCATAAACTATCGTGGTAATTCGATAAGAGACATCATGGTATGCATCATATCCAATAGGGTGCAGTTATGATGTTCGGACACACCATCACACTATGGTGTTCCAGGCTGTATTAGTTGTGAAACAATTTCCACAATGTCTTAATTCTGTGCCAAACTCGTAGTTCAGATATTCATCTCTATGATCATATCATAGATATTTTATCCTCTTGTCACGATGATCTTTCAACTTCACCCTGAAATTACTTGAACCTTTCAATAATTCAGACTCGTAATTCATCAAGTAAATGTACCCAACATCTACTCAAATATTTGTGAAGTAAGAACATAACGATATCCAGTACACGCCTCAACACTCATTGGGCTGCACACATCAAAATGTATTACTTCCAACAAGTTGCTTTCTAGTTCCATTTTACTGAAAACGAGGCTTTCAGTCATCTTGCCCATGTGGTATGATTTGCATGTCTCAAGTGATTCAAAATCAAGTGAGTCCAAACGATCCATCTGTATAGAGTTTCTTCATGCATATCTACCAACAAATATGGTTCGCATGTCTCAATCCTTTCAAAAATGAGTGAGTCCAAAGATCCATCAACATGGAGCTTCTTCATGCGTTTTATACCGATATGACTTAAGTGGCAGTGTCACAAGTAGGTGGTACTACCATTACTATCCTATATCTTTTGGCATGAACATGTGTATCACTACGATCGAGATTCAATAAACCATTCATTTTAGGCGTAAGACCATTGAAGGTATTATTCAAATAAATAGAGTAACCATTATTCTCCTTAAATGAATAACTGTATTGCGATAGACGTAATCCAATCATGTCTATGCTCAACGCAAACACCAAATAACAATTATTTAGGTTTTAATACCAATCTCGATGGTAGAGGGAGCATACGATATTTGATCAACCTTGGAAATACTTCCAACACATATCGTCATCTCACCTTTTAGCTAGTCTCCGTTTGTTTCGAGTTACTAACACTTAGCAACCGAACCGGTATCTAATACCCTGGTGCTACCAGGAGTACTAGTAAAGTACACATTGTAATGCATATCCAATATACTTCTATCGACCTTGCCAGCCTTCTAATCTACCACGTATCTAGGGTAATTCTGCTCCAGTGGTTGTTCCCCTTATTACAGAAGCACTTAGTCTCGGGTTTGGGTTCAACCTTAGGTTTCTTCACTAGAGCAGCAGCTGAATTGCCGTTTCATGAAGTATCCCTTCTTGCCCTTGCCCTTCTTGAAACTAGTGGTTTCACCAACCATCAACAATTGATGCTCCTTCTTGATTTCTACTTTTGTGGTGTCAAACATCGCAAATATCTCAAAGATCATCATATATGTCCTCGATATGTTATAGTTCATCACGAAGCTCTAGCATCTTGGTGGTAATGACTTCGGAGAAACATCACTATCTCATCTGGAAAGATCAACTCCCACTCGATTCAAATGATTGTTGTACTCAGACAATCTGAGCACAAGCTCAACAATTGAGCTTTTCTCCCTTAGTTTGTAGGCTAAGAAAATCGTCGGAGGTCCTGTACCTCTTGACGTGGGCACGAGCCTGAAATCCCAATTTCAGCCCTCGAAACATCTCATATGTTTCGCGACGTTTCAAAACGTCTTCGGTGCCTCAACTCTAAACCGTTTAACTGAACTATCACGTAGTTATCAAAATGTGTATGTCAGATGTTCGCAACATCCACAGACGATGTTTGAGGTTCAGCACACTGAGCGGTGCATTAAGGACATAAGCCTTCTAAGAAGTAATGAGGACAATCCTCAGTTTACGGACCTAGTCTGCATAATTGCTACTATCAACTTTCAACTAAATTTTCTCTAGGAACATATCTAAACAGTAGAACTGAAGCGCGAGCTACGACATAATTTGCGAAGACCTTTTGACTATGTTCAGGATAATTAAGTTCATCTTATGAACTCCCACTCAGATAGACATCCCTCTAGTCATCTAAGTTATTACATGATCCGAGTCAACTAGGCCGTGTCCGATCATCACGTGAGACGGACTAGTCAACATCGGGAACATCTTCATGTTGATCGTATCTACCATACGACTCATGCTCGACCTTTCGGTCTCTTGTGTTCTGAGGCCATGTCTGTACATGCTAGGCTCGTCAAGTCAACCTAAGTGTTTTGCATGTGTCCCGAGGCCATGTCTGTACATGCTAGGCTCGTCAACACCCGTTGTATTCGAACGTAAGAATCTATCACACCCGATCATCACGTGGTGCTTCGAAACGACGAACTTTCGCAATGGTGCACAGTTAGGGGGAACACTTTCTTGAAATTTTAATGAGGGATCATCTTATTTACTACCGTCGTTCTAAGCAAATAAGATGCAAAAACATGATAAACATCACATGCAATCAAATAGTGACATGATATGGCCAATATCATATTGCTCCTTTTGATCTCCATCTTCGGGGCTCCATGATCATCATCGTCACCGGCATGACACCATGATCTCCATCATCGTGTCTCCATGAAGTTGCTCGCCAACTATTACTTCTACTACTATGGCTACCGGTTAGCAATAAAGTAAAGTAATTTCATGGCGTTGTTCAATGACACGCAGGTCATAAAATAAATAAAGACAACTCATATGGCTCCTGCCGGTTGTCATACTCATCGACATGCAAGTCGTGATTCCTATTACAAGAACATGATCAATCTCATACATCACATATCATTCATCACATTCTTCTTGGCCATAGCACATCACCTAGCATACCCTGCAAAAACAAGTTAGACGTCCTCTAATTGTTGTTTGCATGTTTTACGTGGCTGCTATGGGTTTCTAGCAAGAACGTTTCTTACCTACGCAAAACCACAACGTGATATGCCAATTGCTATTTACCCTTCATAAGGACCCTTTTCATTGAATCCGTTCCGACTAAAGTGGGAGAGACTGGCACAAGCTAGCCACCTTATGCAACTAGTGCATGTCAGTCGGTGGAACCTGTCTCACGTAAGAGTACGTGTAAGGTCGGTCCGGGCCGCTTCATCCCACAATACCGTCGAAACAAGATTGGACTAGTAACGGTAAGCATATTGAACAAAATCAACGCCCACAACTACTTTGTGTTCTACTCGTGCATAGAATCTACGCAATAGACCTAGCTCATGATGCCACTGTTGGGGAACGTAGCAGAAATTCAAAAAATTTCTACATGTCACCAAGATCCATCTATGGAGAAACCAGCAACAAGGGGAAGGAGAGTGCATCTACATACCCTTGTAGATTGCTACGCGGAAGCGTTCAAGTGAACGGGGTTGATGGAGTCGTACTCGTCGTGATTCAAATCACCGATGATCCCAGTGCGGAACGGACGGCACCTCCGTGTTCAACACACGTACAGCCCGGGGACGTCTCCCATGCCTTGATCCAGCAAGGAGAGAGGGAGAGGTATAGGAAGACTCCATCCAGCAGCAGCACAACGGCATGATGGTGGTGGAGGAGCGTGGTGATCCAGCAGAGCTTCGCCAAGCACCGCGAGATATGAGGAGGGAGATGTGTCACGGGAGGGAGAGGGAGGCGCCAGGGCTTAGGTGCGGCTGCCCTCCCTTCCCCCCACTATATATAGGGCCAAGGGAGAGGGGGGGCGCAGCCTTGGCCCTTCCTCCAAGGAAGGGTGCGGCCAGGGAGGAGTCCATCCTCCCCAAGGCACCTAGGAGGTGCCTTCCCCCTTTAGGACTCTTCCTTTCCCTTATCTCTTGGCGCATGGGCCTCTTGGGGCTGGTGCCCTTGGCCCATATAGGCCAAGGCGCACACCCCTACAGCCCATGTGGACCTCCGGGGCAGGTGGACCCCCTTGGTGGTCCCCCGGACCCCTTTCGACACTCCCGGTACAATACCGATAATGCACGAAACTTTTTCGGCGACCAAAACAAGACTTCCCATATATAAATCTTTACCTCCGGACCATTCCGGAACTCGTCATGACGTCCGGGATCTCATCCGAGACTCCGAACAACATTCGGTAACCACATACAAACTTCCTTTATAACCCTAGCATCATCGAACCTTAAGTGTGTAGACCCTACGGGTTCGGGAACCATGCAGACATGACCGAGACGTTCTTCGGTCAATAACCAACAGCGGGATTTGTATACCCATGTTGGCTCCCACATGCTCCACGATGATCTCATCGGATGAACCACGATGTCAAGGACTTAATCAATCCCGTATGCAATTCCCTTTGTCCATCGGTACAATACTTGCCCGAGATTTGATCATCGGTATCCCGATACCTTGTTCAATCTCGTTACCGGCAAGTCTCTTTACTTGTTCTGTCACACATCATCCCGTGATCAACTCCTTGATCACATTGTGCACATTATGATGATGTCCTACCGAGTGGGCCCAGAGATACCTCTCCGTCACACGGAGTGACAAATCCCAGTCTCGATTCGTGCCAACCCAACAAACACTTTCGGAGATACCCGTAGTGCACCTTTATAGTCACCCAATTACGTTGTGATGTTTGGCACACTCAAAGTATTCCTACGGTATCCGGGAGTTGCACAATCTCATGGTCTAAGGAAATGATACTTGACATTAGAAAAGCTTTAGCATACGAACTACATGATCTTGTGCTAGGCTTAGGATTGGGTCTTGTCCATCACATCATTCTCCTAATGATGTGATCCCGTTATCAACGGCATCCAATGTCCATGGTCAGGAAACCGTGACCATCTATTGATCAACGAGCTAGTCAACTAGAGGCTTACTAGGGACATGGTGTTGTCTATGTATCCACACATGTATCTGAGTTTCCTATCAATACAATTCTAGCATGGATAATAAACGATTATCATGAACAAGGAAATATAATAATAATCAATTTATTATTGCCTCTAGGGCATATTTCCAACATGGAGAAGGTTGAGGTGGGAAGTGCGGGCTTGGGCGCTGGAGCTCGAGTGCGCAGGAGATCGATAGGCAAAGGAGGAAGAAGGCGTAGGTAAAAGGGTGGATCCTTATCCCCTTATATGGGCGGATGCGGTTGTGCGTCCCCACCAGCCTGGTAAAACTCGCTTGCCTCCCAAGCGCCGTGATAAATGGCGCGGTTGGGTTACCCATGTCCGTATTGATGAGAATCCCGTAAAAGGGGTACATGATCTCTGCTTTGACAAGACGTGCAAAGGAAACCGCCTCGTAAAACATGTTGAGGTGAAAAAGTAAAAATGATTCAAGTAAAGGACTTGGCCATAGTGTGATGATGCACTAGGAATACGTTAGCAGATTTGATTTGTGTTAACATTATTCTCTCTATGGCAATATGTGGAAACTTATTTTGCAGAGCCGGACACTACTCTTGGTGTTTACAATCTTCTATGAAGGACTTGGAGGAGGAACCCGCCTTGCAATGCCGAAGACAATCTGCGCACGGACTCATCGTCATTGAAGCCTGGTTCAGGGGCTACTGAGGGAGTCCTGGATTAGGGGGTGTTCGGGTAGCCGGACTATACCTTCAGCCGGACTCCTGGACTATGAAGATACAAGATTGAAGACTTCGTCCCGTGTCCGGAGTGGACTTTCCTTGGCGTGGAAGGCAAGCTTGGCGATGCGGATATTCAAGATCTCCTACCATTGTAACCGACTCTGTGTAACCCTAACCCTATCCGGTATCTATATAAACCGGAGGGTTGTAGTCCGTAGGACATCAACTCCATATACAACAATCATACCATAGGCTAGCTTCTAGGGTTTAGCCTCCTTGATCTCGTGGTAGATCTACTCTTGTACTACCCATATCATCAATATTAATCAAGCAGGAGTAGGGTATTACCTCCATCGAGAGGGCCCGAACCTGGGTAAAAACATCGTGTCCCTTGTCTCCTGTTACCATCCGGCCTTGACGCATAGTTCGGGACCCCCTACCCGAGATCCGCCGGTTTTGACACCGACACCCGTTGACTAAGCCTCTCTCACGAGCAAAACATGATCAACACCAAGACTCCATGGGTGTTAGAATCATTACTATGTAATCTGGATTATTGACTCTAGTGCAAGTGGGAGACTTAAGGAAATATGCCCTGGAGGCAATAATAAAGTTGTTATTTGTATTACCTTATATCATGATAAATTTTTATTATTCATGCTAGAATTGTATTAACCGGAAACTTAGTACATGCGTGAATACATTGACAAACAGAGTGAACCTAATATGCCTCTACTTGACTAGCTCGTTAATCAAAGATGGTTAAGTTTCCTGACCATAGACAAGTGTTGTCATTTGATGAACGAGATCACATTATTAGAGAATGATGTGATGGACAAGACCCAACCGTTAGCTTAGCATACTGATCGTTTAGTTTTATTGCTATTGCTTTCTTCATGACTTATACATATGTTCCTCTGACTATGAGATTATGCAACTCCTGAATACCGGAGTAACACCTTGTGTGATATCAAACGTCACAACGTAACTAGGTGATTATAAAGATGCTCTACATGTGTCTCAGATGGTGTTTGTTGAGTTAGCATAGATCGAGATTAGGATTTTTCACTCCGTGTATCAGAGAGGTATCTCTGGGCCCTATCAGTAATGCACATCACTATAAGCCTTGCAAGCAATGTGACTAATGAGTTAGTTATGGGATGATGCATTACGAAACGAGTAAAGAGACTTGCCGGTAATGAGATTAAACTAGGTATGATGATACCGATGATCGAATCTCGGGCAAGTAACATACCGATGACAAAGGGAATGACGTATGTTGTTATGCGGTTTGACTGATAAAGATCTTCATAGAATATGTAGGAGCCAATATGACCATCCAAGTTCCACTATTGGTTATTGACCGGAGATGTGTCTCGGTCATGTCTACATAGTTCTCGAACACGTAGGGTCCGCACGCTTAATGTTCGATGGTGATTTGTATTATGAGTTATGTGATTTGATGACCGAAGTTTGTTAGGAGTACCGAATGAGATCACGGACATGACGAGGTGTCTCGAAATGGTCGGGAGGTAAAGATTCATATATTGGAAGGTTATATTCGGACATCGGAATGGTTCCGACTGATTCGGATATTTTACCGGAGTAATGGGGGTTACCGAAACCCCCCAGGGGAAGTATTGGGCCTATTGGGCCTTATTGGAGGGGAGGAGAAAGGCCACATGAGGAGGGGCGTGCCCCCCTTTGCCTAAACCGAATTGGACTAGGGGAGGGGCGGTGTCGGTTCTATATCCGTTGTATCTCGTAGTAGGGGTGTCGGTGTCAAAACCGGCGGATCTCGGGTAGGGGGTCCCAAACTGTGCGTCAAGGCCGGATGGTAACAGGAGACAAGGGACACGATGTTTTTACCCAGGTTCGGGCCCTCTCGATGGAGGTAATACCCTACTCCTGCTTGATTAATGTTGATGATATGGGTAGTACAAGAGTAGATCTACCACGAGATCAAGGAGGCTAAACCCTAGAAGCTAGCCTATGGTATGATTGTTGTATATGGAGTTGATGTCCTACAGACTACAACCCTCCGGTTTATATAGACACCGGATAGGGTTAGGGTTACACAGAGTCGGTTACAATGGTAGGAGATCTTGAATATCCGCATCGCCAAGCTTGCCTTCCACGCCAAGGAAAGTCCCATCCGGACACGGGACGAAGTCTTCAATCTTGTATCTTCATAGTCCTGGAGTCCGGCTGAAGGTATAGTCCGGCTACCCGAACACCCCCTAATCCAGGACTCCATCAGTAGCCCCTGAACCAGGCTTCAATGACGACGAGTCCGGCGCGCAGATTGTCTTCGGCATTGCAAGGCGGGTTCCTCCTCCAAGTCCTTCATAGAAGATTGTAAACACCAAGAGTAGTGTCCGGCTCTGCAAAATAAGTTTCCACATATTGCCATAGAGAGAATAATATTAACACAAATCAAATCTGCTGACGTATTCCGCAGTGCGTCATCACACTACGGCCAAGTCCTTTACTCGAATCGTTTTTACTTTTCCACCTCAGCACGTTTTGCGAGGCGGTTTCCTTGGCACGTCTTGTCAAAGCAGAGATCGTGTACCCCTTTTACGGGATTCTCATCAATACGGACGTGGGTAACCCAACCGCGCCATTTATCACGGCGCTTGGGAGGCAAGCGAGTTTTACTAGGCTGGTGGGGACGCACAACCGCATCCGCCCATATAAGGGGATAAGGATCCACCTTTTTACCTACGCCTTCTTCCTCCTTTGCCTATCCATCTCCTGCGCACTCGAGCTCCAGCGCCCAAGCCCGCACTTCCCACCTCAACCTTCTCCAGCAATGTCCGGAGCGGGAGGCAAGTGGATGGTCTCCTCCGCCACGGAGGGCCAAGTCAAGAAGCTAAGGAAGGCCGGATACCTGTCTAAGGACATCGCGCACCGGCTTCCCGAAAAGGGGCAGCTTCTCCCCACCCCAAGGCCCCATGAGAGGGTAGTATTTCTTCCCCACTTCCTCCGCGGACTGGGTTTTCCACTCCACCCATTTGTCCGGGGGCTCATGTTCTACTACGGCCTGGATTTCCACGATCTGGCCCCGAACTTCATCCTCAACATCTCGGCGTTTATCGTCGTGTGCGAGGCTTTCCTCCGCGTCCGCCCTCATTTCGGCCTCTGGCTCAAGACCTTCAACGTCAAGCCCAAGGTGGTGCGCGGCAGCCAGGCGGAGTGCGGAGGCGCCATGGCGGGCAAGATGGCCAACGTCCTATGGTTCGAGGGCTCTTTTGTGGAGACCCTAAAGGGGTGGCAATCCGGGTGGTTTTACATCACCGAGCCACGCGATCCGAAATGGATCGCAGCCCCCGAGTTCCGATCCGGACCCCCCACGCGGCTTATGTCCTGGAAAGAGACGGGCCTGTCGTGGGGTGACGAAAAAGAGGTGACCGGATTGCAAACATGCATCCAGTCCCTGGTGAACAAGCCAATCCGGCTTGTTAATGTAATCCAGGTTATGCTCGTCCGCCGGATCCTCCCGTGCCAACAACGGGATTTTAATCTGTGGGAGTTCGACCCGGCGCAGCACCAAACCCTTAGCAGGCTCTTCGACACGACGTACGAAGATGCCTGGAAGGTGCTATTCAAGGGCGCCGAGGCTCCCGCATCCGCTTCCGAGGACCGCGGATACAGCTCGCAGCGTCACGCTAGCGAGGTAAGCTATCTTCACCTTTTACAGGATGTTAAGCTTTTTTCATAGTTTGACTCTATGCGGGATCTAAACTCCCTTACCTTTGACAGGCTTGGCGGGCGATATCCGGACCGATTAACTGTCCGGCTCCGCTGCCCGAAGACCCAGCCCCAGCTCTACTAGTGAAGCTGCTGGTTCCGGCGCCTTATGTGGTGCCGGAGAAGAAGGCCAAGAAGAAGAAGACCACGGGGACTCGAAAGAGTGCCCGTAACGTGGTGGTGTCGGACTCGTCATCCGACGAGTCCGAGACGCCCTCTTCCCGTGAAAACGAGGAGGAGGAAGAAGAAAACTCTCCCCCCCAGCGGAGGGAGGAGAGAAGAGGAAGGCCGCCCCAACGGGGGAGGCCGAGGGGTCTAGGAAAAGGAAGACCCCTCCGCCGGACTACTCCCCCGACGCCGAAGAGGGCGAAGAGGAGTGGCCAAACAGGGCCAAGCGTCCGGCGAAATCGTAAGTTCGGATATCAGAGTAACTCATGATGTTCCTTTGTTGCACAGCTTTCCCTAATGTCGAACGTAATTATGCAGCCCGCCCCGGGCCGAATTCAACGAATCGTCGGGCGGCTCCCTGGACTCATCGGACGTGAACTCAGTTCCGCCCGCTGTCTCCCCCCGCACTGCAGACGACGCCGAAGTGGCGTCGCGACAAGCTCCGGGGCAGGAGGAGGTGGTCCCGGAGGAGCCGCAAGGCAACCTCCCGGACTCCAGGAGTGAAGGGGATAAGGCCCCCAGGGCTCCAAGTCCGGCTTTGTGCCGGACACCGCGCCGGAATCTTCCACAGTTCCGGACCGCGGTAGGCGAACTCCTTCCAAGAGGAGCAAGCCTTCTGAGCCGGCGGCCTCCGTCCAACCGGAGGTGCCGGACAATCTGCTGGAGGTGCTTGACGGCGCCTCCATCGACGAGGGGCACCGTACTATTATGAGTACGGTGATCCAGAAGGTTCGGTCCGCCAAGAGCGGACTGACTGAAGCTTGCGCTAGCCTTCTAACAGGCTTCGAGGTAAGTAAAAATATGTAAAAATATTACCGCATAGACAGTAGCCCCTGATGCTCTGTTTGGCGTTCGGAAAGAAAAGCCGAATAGAGGATCTATTAAATTTCGCAGGAGTCTAACAAAAAAGAGTCAATATGCGTATGCAGGCTTCGCTGCTATCCACCGCCGCACTGACTGCGGAGGTGGGTGTCCTGAAGCAGGACCTCGAGCGGACCGAGCAAGAGCTCGGCCTTGCCAAGCGGCGGCTCGAGGAGAAAGAAGGTAAGAAATACCTTACAGAAAAAGTGCCTATAAAAAGGCGTGATTGCAAAAAAATAACAGGATTGTACTGCTTATTGTAGGGGCCACGACTGAGGTGGCGACCCTTAAGCAGGCGCTGTCTGAGGCCGAAAAGAAAACGGCCGCGGAGCGCACCGAGCGAGACAGACTTGGGGCTCAGGTCGGCGAGGTGCAGCAAGAGCTTCAGGCTCTCATGAAAAAACATGAGAGTTTGGAGCTTGAGTCAAAGGCGCAAGCATCCGAGCTCGCGACGGCCCTTGAGACTGCCAAGTCTGCCAAGGCCGAAGCCCAAAAGGCCCTCCAAGAGTTGGAGGAGATGAGGAAGATAGCAGCGGGTAAGGCATTCTTTATGCAAAGCAGAAATATAAAAGTAAACTACTTGTTACTTACCCGAATCCGGAGCTCTCCAGGGGCATTCGCAGATCTTCCCCGCAGCGTATCCGACGCCGCCGCATTCTACCGAGCTGAAGAGGGCAGCTCGACGGAGAAGGTGTTCTGGTCTCAGTATTCTGAGGCCGGACACCCTGTGCCCTTGAGCGACCAGCTGAAACAGCTGGTCGAGCTCCACAAGGCGGCCGAACAGGCCATGAAGGGCTTCATAGTTCGGCTGTGGCCCGGAGAGGCCCTGCCTGGGAGCTATTTCGGGCTGGTGCGGCGGCTGGTGGAGGCCTGTCCGAGGCTCGAGGTCATCAAGCGCTCCGTCTGCATCGAAGGTGCCCGTCGGGCCCTTGCCCGTGCAAAGGTGCACTGGGGTAAGCTGGACGGTGAGAAGCTTGTGAAGGACGGGCCGCCGCCGGGGAAGGAGCATCGCAAGCCCGAGAACTACTACAAGGATGTTCTTGCAGGTGCCCGCCTTGTGGCGGATGAATGTACCAAGGATGTGATTTTTGAATGAACTCGCTCGTGTTTATCCTGTGCGCTGAAAACTTGTTCATATGCGCTAAGCAATGCTTATTGAATTTAAAATATTACTTTCTGTGCGGCCGTTTATCAAAAAATTGAGAGATGGCCAGTCGTCGGCTTCTGCCCCCATGCCACTAGTGCTGGGGTGTTCGGGATAAACCTGAGCGCTCTTTTTCCCATAGTTGGGTCCTTCGAGGGAGGCGCTCAGCACAACGAACCAGGCAATCGGACTATAATGCTTGAACACTCTCACTTAGCCATAGAACTCTATAATTTTAAATTTCGGCGAAGCCCCTAGTTCGGAAGACCGAGTTCGGGGCGCTATCCACGCCTTGGCCGGACAAAGCCAGCTCCTCGCTCGAAGCGGCATAAGTCTTTAGGGACTCGAAAAACCTCTCGAACAGCGACCGGTCTCTCGCCTCATCATGACAGTCAGTTTTAGCTTTCTCCACTGAGGTGCTTAACCCAGCTGAACCGGGGCACAATCGCAGTGGTTCTCCTAGTGCTACCTTAGCCGATATAGCGGAACGTAAGGCACCAAAACATAGGAGCCGGGCAAACCCAACTATTGACCCAAATCATGATTCGGAGCCGATGCATATAGTGCTATAAGTTCGGGGTGCCGCACTTGTGAAAGTGTACGGACTTCTCACACCATAATGAGGGGTACTGAAGCCCCTGGCGTGTTTGCCGTACCATGGTGTACGGGTGCAATCATGTCATTTAATAAACATATATGTGAAAAGAGGATAATGCAAAAAATAGACAAAAAGCTATGCATTGTTTATAGAGAGGCTATTTATCAAAGCCGAACGATACAAATAGTGCGATAAGCAAAAAGATATTGGACTATTTAACATGTCCTGACCAGGGGCAGGCCGCGGAATTGTATTCAAAACAGGTATACTGCTCGTAACAGAGACCACCTGGGAGTTCCATAATGCGGCATGGCTTGTCTGCCTCCCTGGATCTTGCATCGTTTGTGCGGCAGTCGAATTGCCGAACAGGTCGTCCGAAGTATGGAGTCCTGAAAGTAAGAAAAAATTAAAAAAAGAATCCGGCAGCCCCTAGTACGTTTTAAGCCGTATTTTGGGCGTGCCGTTATTGTGCCCCTTCCCCTGTGCCCATGGTATTTCAAGGGCGTAGTTATGTACGCGAGGCACTGGTTTCGCTATGTCGCGAGAGCTGGGGTTGGGGCCGCATTGCTACGCTTGCTCAGAGCGTGCCAGGCGGTCCTGCTGTGGGTTACTCCGGGCGCGCTTGGCAGTGTCTGGCTTTTTAACGGCCGGACTGGAGAATTGCCTAAGAAGGCTACTTTGTACTTCCGCTGCGAGAGCCGCCGTGTGCTCCTCCGTACGGAGGGAGCGTTCGGTGTTTCCGTTGACCGTGATTACTCCTCGAGGGCCTGGCATCTTGAGCTTGAGATATGCGTAGTGCGGCACCGCATTGAACTTTGCGAATGCGGTTCGTCCGAGCAGGGCGTGATAGCCACTGCGAAACGGGACTATATCGAAGATTAACTCTTCGCTTCGGAAATTGTCCGGGGATCCGAAGACCACGTCAAGTGTTACTGAGCCTGTACAGTTGGCTTCTACACCTGGTATAACGCCTTTAAAGGTCGTTTTTGTGGGCTTAATCCTTGAGGGATCTATGCCCATTTTCCGCACTGTATCCTGGTAAAGCAGGTTCAGGCTACTGCCGCCGTCCATGAGGACTCTTGTGAGATGAAATCCGTCGATGATTGGGTCGAGAACCAATGCGGCGAAGCCGCCATGACGGATGCTAGTGGGATGGTCCCTTCGATCAAAAGTGATCGGGCAGGAGGACCATGGGTTGAACTTTGGGGCGACTGGCTCCATCGCGTATACGTCCCGTAGCGCACGCTTCCGCTCCCTCTTGGGAATGTGGGTTGCGTATATCATGTTCACCGTCCGCACTTGTGGGGGAAAGCCCTTCTGTCCATTGTTGTTCGGCGGCCTGGGCTCCTCCTCGTCGTCGCTGTGCAGCCCCTTGTCTTTGTTTTCGGCTCTTAACTTGCCTGCCTGCTTGAACACCCAACAATCCCTGTTAGTGTGATTGGCTGGCCTTTCGGGGGTGCCATGTATCTGGCACAAGCGGTCGAGTATTCGGTCCAAACTGGACGGGCCCTGAGTATTCTTTTTGAATGGCTTTTTCCGCTGACCGGATTTATAGCCTCTGAATCCGGCATTGACTGCCGTGTCTTCATTGCTGTCGCTGCTAACGCGGCGTTTTTGCTTATTCCGACGTGTCCTGCCACTTTTGTCCTTGGTATCCGAATTACCAGGGTTCTTTGATAAGTTGTTACTGCGAGCTAGCCAGCTGTCTTCTCCCGCGCAAAAGCGGGTCATGAGTGTCGTGAGGGCTGCCATAGATTTCGGCTTTTCCTGTCCCAGGTGCCGGGCAAGCCACTCGTCGCGGATGTTATGCTTGAAGGCTGCTAGGGCCTCTGCGTCCGGACAGTCGACTATCTGGTTTTTCTTTGTTAGGAACCGTGTCCAGAATTGCCTGGCCGATTCCTCTGGCTGCTGAATTATGTGGCTTAAGTCGTCGGCATCCGGTGGTCGCACGTAAGTGCCCTGGAAGTTGTCGAGGAATGCGGCTTCCAGGTCCTCCCAAGAACCGATTGAGTCTGCTGGCAAGCTGTTAAGCCAATGCCGGGCCGGTCCTTTAAGTTTGAGCGGGAGGTATTTGATGGCGTGTAGATCATCGCCGCGTGCCATGTGGATGTGAAGGAGATAATCCTCGATCCATACCGCCGGATCTGTTGTGCCATCGTATGATTCGATGTTTACGGGTTTGAAACCCTCTGGGATTTTATGATCCATTACTTCATCCGTGAAGCATAGCGGGTGTGCGGCGCCTCTGTACTGGGCTATATCACGACGCAGCTCGGAAGAGCTATGTCTGTTGTGTTCGGCCCGGCCGGATTTGTTGTATCCGGAGTGAAGATCATCGTCACGTGCCGTAGGGCGCCTGCGCGATCCGTAGATCGATCTTGTTTGTCTTGCCTTATCCTCCAGTACGTCTCGCAGGTCTGGCGCATTTTCCCGTGCCTTAGTTGAGCGGCGTCGGGCATGGCTTGGGTGGAGGGCCGAGAGGCCTCTCTGTCGCGGCCGCGAGGTGGCCGGTCTGCCATGTCGTGCGCTGGTGATGTAGGTGCTTCCTCCTCTGATCGGGGTAGCGGCCTGCGCTTTGGGTAACTCTTGGAGGGGCGTTCGAGTTCATACTCTTCGGCCGCAAGGACTTCAGTCCATCTGTCAGCTAGCAAATCTTGGTCAGCTCTAAGCTGTTGCTGCTTTTTCTTGAGGCTGCTTGCCGTGGCTAAAAGCCTGCGTTTGAAACGCTCTTGTTCGGCGGGGTCTGATGGTACGACGAATTCGTCGTCATCGAGGCTTGCCTCATCTTCAGAGGGAGGCATATAGTTATCATCCTCGACCTCTCGGTCTGCCGCTCTCTCATGAGGGATGGCTTCTCCATCTTCCTGTGCCGAATCTTGCTGGGGTGGGCGTTCTTCGGCGCTATCCGGGGTAGTATTATCTCCCGTGCCGGAATCACCGTTTTTGCTTTGGCGGGATTTAGAGCGGCGCCGCTGACGCCGGCGCTTTGGCTGTTTCTTGGAGGTGTCATCCCCCGCTGTTCCATCGCTATCTCCATCTTTTGGAGTATCCACCATATATATGTCATATGACGAGGTGGCCTTCCAGCGCCCTACAGGTGCTAGTTCCTGTTCGTCTCCTACATCGTCGTCCATACCGTCGATGTCTTCGGAGCCGAAGTCAAGCATGTCGGTTAAATCGTCGACAGTGGCTACAAAGTGGGTGGTGGGTGGGCTTTGAACTTCTTCATCGTCCGTATCCCATCCTCGCTGACCGTAATCCGGCCAGGGCTCTCCTGATAAAGAGAGAGACTTGAGAGAATTCAGGATGTCGCCAAAAGGCGAGTGCTAAAAGATGTCCGCGGCGGTGAACTCCATTATCGGCGCCCAATCGGATCCGATTGGCCGGGGTGCGGGGGGTTCGGAGTCCGGGAGGAGTCCGGATCCTTGGAGTCACGGGTCATGCAGAGTGCGGGGCTGGCGTTCGGCTCGATCGCCTTTGAGATCGCAGCCCCCAAGGTGACGTCCAACCGTTCATCCTCGATTGGCGCAATAGGCTCCGAGTTAGGGGTCAGAACCGGTGCGTGTGCGGCCTCCAGGACACTGTCCGGAGGCAGAGCTAGATCATGCCCCTCGAGATAGTGCGGCGCGCTTGGCCGTGGCTCGAACCCATCAAAGATCAAGTCTCTGCAGATGTCAGATGTGTAGTTTAAGCTTCCAAACCTGACTTGATGGCCAGGGGTGTAGCTTTCTATCTGCTCCAGGTGGCCAAGCGAATTGGCCCGCAGTGCGAAGCCGCCGAAGACGAAGATCTGTCCGGGGAGAAAAGTCTCACCCTGGACCTCATCGTTGTTGATGATCAAGGGAGCCATCGGGCCTAAAGGCGATGACACAGAGGAACTCTCAATGAAAGCACCAATGTCGGTGTCAAAACCGGCGGATCTCGGGTAGGGGGTCCCGAACTGTGCGTCAAGGCCGGATGGTAACAGGAGACAAGGGACACGATGTTTTTACCCAGGTTCGGGCCCTCTCGATGGAGGTAATACCCTACTCCTGCTTGATTAATATTGATGATATGGGTAGTACAGGAGTAGATCTACCACGAGATCAAGGAGGCTAAACCCTAGAAGCTAGCCTATGGTATGATTGTTGTATATGGAGTTGATGTCCTACGGACTACAACCCTCCGGTTTATATAGACACCGGATAGGGTTAGGGTTACACAGAGTCGGTTACAATGGTAGGAGATCTTGAAAATCTGCATCGCCAAGCTTGCCTTCCACGCCAAGGAAAGTCCCATCCGGACACGGGACGAAGTCTTCAATCTTGTATCTTCATAGTCCTGGAGTCCGGCTGAAGGTATAGTCCGGCTACCCGAACACCCCCTAATCCAGGACTCCCTCAAGGGGTCCTAAGCTAGGCGTCTTGGAGCGATGGTAACATGGACACATGGTTTTACCCAGGTTCGGGCTCTCTCAAAGAGATAATACCCTACATCCTGCTTTTGATTGTATTGATATGGGTGTAGTACAGAGTACATGTATCTACCATGAGATTGTTCTAATGAGTATCAGTTGATCTATTGACTAGCCTAGCCGGTTTATATAACACACCAGAGGCCTAGGGTTCAGGAGAGTCCTCGTCTTGGGAACCAAGTCTTGTGGAATATCCCTTGTTTATGCGGCATGGGTTGTCTGAACTGGCCCAATAGTGAACCGCCATGGGGGTCTTAGGCCCGATCCACCTAGTTAGGAGACGACATGGTGAGTACCCCCTAATCCAGGACACCGTCAGTAGCCCCCTGAACCGGTCTTCAAGTTGGGGACGCTCCTCGATTCTTCCAAACTGCTCTTCATCTTCGGTCGTCGGTCTTGAAAACTGGTTCAACAAATCTTCTCATCTTTGATCTTGAGGATTTCCGAAGTGGATCCGAAGAGTTTACACGTCGGGTATCCGAGGAGCCCCTTTAAATTCTCGACCTTTATCAGTGCCTTATTATTTTTTATGCCACACTTCAGGTTTGAAGTTGTTCCCGTTCGGCGGTGTCCTCTTGCATCCGAGCTCCAACGCCGGAATGCATTCGAGGTATCTTTTGCAGCCGAGCACCAATGCCGGACCGCTTTCGCGCTCCAACGCCGGACTGTATCCAAGCTCCAACCCCGCACTATGTCCAAGCTCCAACGCCGGACTGTATCCGAGCTCCAACGCCGGACTATGTCCAAGCTCCAACGCCGGACTGTATCTGAGGTGTCATAGATCACTTTGGTTCAAAAAAGTTGAAGGAGTTTAGCCATACTTAATGCCGGAAATGCCCTCTATGGAGCCAGCCACTTGCATCTGAGCTATATCCCGAAATACTTTCGAGGTGGTTCAGCACCTCGGTCATGAGCCGATTGTTTGCGGATTTTATTTCCGATGCGTGTAAATTTATTTCCTGTCAATATGTATAACCAGTAGCCCTCAACGTGTGCGTCGGTCTAAAACCCGAGATGCACCTGAAGGAAAACATGAAACCGCTGATCCTAGTAGCCCCTGAGACTCAGGTCGATTCGCGAAATCGGCCTGAGGATCAACTCCTAGCTCGGCAGCATACGTAGGAGTAGAAACACAATGTCATATATTAGGGGTAATAGTGATCGGCGGACGGACCCCTGAGAGAGGGTCGTGAGAAGCCGCCGTGATATATTAGCTTCATGCCGGATAAGTCCCAGATGGTGCTTATTGTTGTCTGAAGACGCGCTTGTCCATAGTTCGGTCATGCCGAACACTGAGCACTTTGAATTTCCTGCATTGAACAGGCAATGCAGTAGCCCCCGAGACACTGGTCGAATGGCAACACCAGATCAGGGGATCGTTGTGCCCCTTTAATATTAGTAAATGATAAGCCCGAAGCCCAATAGCCCCCGAGCCTTAATGTGGGCACGGGTGGCCGAATTAAGGATCGATATCCGAAGTAAAATCACAAATTATGTGTAATGAATGTATGTATCCAAGTACTTTACATCATTAATGCTCGAATCCGCATTGTACAAAACTTTGTTGACCAACCATCAGCTTCCACCTCCTCGGCTAGTAGCCGATGAGTGTTTGTCCTACTTTATAAAGCCTTTATGAGAGCAAAGATTTACGACAAACAAGGAAATCCGGCCATATGATTTTATAAACAAAGGTATGCAGAGAGATATGCTATATTACTGTTTATCATAAGAAATGTCTTCCAAAGAAAATAGTCCCGCTATCGATTCCTTTCTTTGGGTTGTCATACTAAGCATGATCATGAAACCTCAGCTCCGATCAATGTGGGAGCAAAATATTGAGGATTTAGTTTGGGCAAAGTTCCCGAACTATGTGGTCTTAATGAACCAAAATTTTCATTTTTGTCGTTGCTGACCAATTATATCCTTTAAGATCGCTAGCTTTCGGCTTCACCCAGTCTGAGGTACTAACTCGGATGACCCGATAGTAACAATCACAGATATGCTCCCTCTACCGCCTAACCGAACAATCGGGAACATAGGGGTAAGCACAGGAGCTAGGCAACCCAGCTTTGCCAAAATCTGAAGTCAAATTGATGCATATTTATGGCTTTATAATGATGATTACGGAAGGCGGCCCTCATATATTAAATAAGAACACCGATGATATGTTTACTTTGACTCCGTGGCGACCGTTTATCAGTTTAAAGTGGCCCATCGTCGGCTTCCACCCCCTTGTAGATGCTATGCAGGGTGTTTCCACAAAAACAAAACAACACTTAGCCGATGTCTCGGTGCCCGAAGGCAGTTGTGTTAGCAGAAACGTGGCAATTAGATATGCGGGCTCTATAACTTTCACTTAGTCATATGAGCTTTAAGTTGGGAGGCCAGTAACTAGCCCCCGGTTAGTGTTCGGCGACAGTGGAGGTCAAGCCGTAAACACTTCAGCCAATGTTATGAACGCCGTCATTTAACACAGGGTGGCCTCTATCGATCTTATAGTTTAATACAGTCACCGGATCTCTAACCAGTTTATGCTTATTGTGACAGTCAGTTTTCGGCTTTCTCCAGTAAGATGCTTAACCATGCTAGCTGGAAGCACAATCGTAGTGGTCCTCCCTTTGCGCACCTAACCGAACAAAGCGGAACGTAGGAGGCAAGCACAGGAGCCAGGCAACCCAACTATTGCCCGAAGACACAATTCGAAACTAATGCATATAAAGCAATATCCGGGAACATTTTGCCGAGGACTCCTCGGAGTACCTTGGCTGTTGGGGGGTTCGGCTCAAGTCTCAGCCCCCTGTTGATATTGTCGATGCTTCAAAAGGTGTCCGGCAGTGTACTGCGAGACTTATGCTCGAAACACACAAATAGTTTAAAAGTGCCGTAGGCTTGAAAAACCAAAAACATCAGTAAAAACTTGACGTCCGAACTAGATCAAGTGTTCGGTGCCAATCCGAAAATTGGTCTTAAAAGAATGTGCTTCTGTCGTGCTTTAACATGACATATCCTATCTCAAGACTTCAAGCGGGTCAGCCTACGGCTTCAACCTCCTATCCCAAAGGCGAAGTACTTCTCATTAGGCCAGTTTAGTAAACTAAACTCTAGTGGCTTGGAGAGAGAAATTAGGCTCCTCGGCTATTGACCACACACTCGCATCGAAAAAATGAGTGATAGAAAAAGACTTGGCAACGACTAAGAAGAAGAACACTTATTATAAAATAGCTCATATAAATTTAAGAGCCCCCAAGTGATTTGGGTAAAAAGAATTTTATGTATAATGATTGTATGTACCAAAGTACTTATATCATATATGTGTTCACCCGAACTTTAAACGCGTCTTAACCGACCGTCGGCTTCTCCCTCTTAGTTCAAGGGCCGAAAAGTGTTATGTACTCCATTTGTCGAGAATATCGATGGTGTTTTCGATAACCGGACAATCATGCCATAAGGCCGTAACAGACAAAGCACGCTCAGGGAACTTATGCTATATTACTGATGAAGTGTAAGAAGCATCTTCAAAGAAAATAGTACCCCACTAGTAGAAAACGAAGCTTTAAAACCGGTTTGTAAGGGCCTTTAGTGCCGGTTATGGAACCGGCACTAAAGTATGGGCACTAAAGGCCCCCCCCTTTAGTACCGGTTCGGCACGAACCGGCGCTAAAGTGCCACCACGTGGCGTGAACTCACGCCCTGGTATGGGGGACCTTTAGTACCGGTTGGTGTTACCAACCGGTACTAAAGGTTTTTTTTTGAAAATTTTGGAAAAAAATTGATTTTTTTTCGATTTTTAATTTTTCTGAATTATTTGATGATTTAGTCTCTAATCACCTCTCTTAACTGCTCAAGTGTGGATCACTCATTCCAAATCATCTAACTTCCCGACCGGTCACCCATCCCTCTCACTACTCTAGCCCGAGCACACTTAACTTTCGGGTTCTATTCTCCTTCGTTTCCAAGTCTGCACTTGTTGTTTTCCTCACAATAGTAAGATGTTAATCCTATTAACCCTCAGGAGTTTAGCTTGAGCATGAAGTCACACATTTCACCGTTTGAGTTTGAAACTATTATTCTAAAAAAATAGTAATTATTTAGTAACACTAATATTTCTTGAATAAGTTTGACCATAGTTTGACCATGGTTTGATCATAGTTTGACCAGATTTGACCAAAATTCAAAAAATTGAAATAATTATTTAGTAACACTAATATTCTTGAATAATTATGTAGTAACATTAATACTTCTTGAATAAGTAGTTTGACCAGATTTAACCAAAAAAAATTTAAAAAGCTGAAATTTGACCATATCTTATTTCCTTTTGGAATTTGAGGATTCTAAAAAATTCCAAACATGCCATAGGCTGTCTCCATCGGATGCGGATTTTCGTGCTGAATTTTTTGATATATTATACGTTTTTTTCCGACATCGTATGCAAAAGTTATAGCCGTTTTACATTTTCCCTACACTTTTTGCAAAACATGTCCAAATTTAAGTTTTCAAATTTTCCTAACTAGTAGATGTAGTAATATAACTACCTCTCGAAGGATTTTATTTTTTGAAGTTTTTATCATTTTCTTTTGATTTTTTCAGAACTGAAATGGCGACACACGGGGGGGGGGGGGGGGGGTAGAGTTTGAAAATTGCCCTATAGTGTCGGTTTGTGTCACAAACCGGTACTATAGGTCAGACCCCTTTAGTACCGGTTTGTGACACGAACCGGTACTAAAGGTGATCGTGGGGCCCCGACCTGACGCCAACCTGCCATCACCCCTTTAGTACCGGTTCGTGGCACGAACCGGTACTAAAGGTTCAACACGAACCGGCATTAATGCATAGCCGTTCGAACCGGCACTAATGGTACAATTAGTGCCGGCTCAAATTCAAACCGGCACTAATGTGCTTCACGTTTGACCCTTTTTCTACTAGTGCCCCCACTGATACCTTTCTTCGGTTGCTCATTGTTACTATGAGACTTGTGCAATAGATTTTTTGTACTCATGAGTTCCGTTGTGTGCCGATCATGATTGAAAACAATAAGAGCGCTAGCTTTCGGCTTCACCCAGTCTGAGGTCCGAGCTCGGATGACCCGATCGTGACAATCGCAGAGGTGTTCCCTTTACTTCCTAGCCGAACAATCGGAAACGTAGGGGTAAACACAGGAGCAAGGCAACCCAGCTTGCGGAACACTTAAGTCAACATGGTGCATATTGTGGCGTAATACACGAACAAGGAACGAAGCCATACAAGTATAATCATATGCAAAAGGAAAGACTTCATAAAGGAAGCCCCAAAGTAAACGGGGTATTTTAATTTGTGTGTCACAAACAAAGTTTTGACAAGAAAGTTTATCACAAACAACTCTCTGCCAAAAAAGATATAATGCTTGGTCGAACCGAACAAAATTTATAACTGAAAGTTTTTGAGCATGAAAGCGACTTAGCTGGTTAATGTGTTCGATGTTGATGATGAGGTCCGGACTTATGGCGGGACGAAGACATAGTCCTCGGCCTGGCCGAGGTCCCAGCCCCCAAACCGGTTCCGAAGTGTCCGAGAAAAGAGCTCGGCTTGACCAA